>NC_054483.1:102527208-102659347 GCF_017639515.1 Carcharodon carcharias
CTGGGACCCCAAACCCCCCCCTCCACCACAAACCTACCCACCAACAAAAAACTGAATCCAGGTTCCAGACCCCACCCTCCAAAACAGCCATACCCAGATTCTGGCCGGAGACCCCTGACCAACACCCCACAAACACAAAATACCCCTTTACCCCGAGCATCAAACCTGACTCCCAAACCAAATTTCCCCCCCTCAAAACGTGTGTCAAATCCCCACATTGCTGACGAGTGTCCAGGGACTCTGTCAACGTAGCACAATCTGCATCTTGTTCTAGGTTCAGATAATGTACTGGTAATAGTGAGATATAAAACAA
This sequence comes from Carcharodon carcharias, assembly GCF_017639515.1. NCBI lineage: Eukaryota > Metazoa > Chordata > Chondrichthyes > Lamniformes > Lamnidae > Carcharodon > Carcharodon carcharias. The sequence continues at coordinate 102,527,522 of NC_054483.1, forward strand.
GCGAACACGATTCAAATTCCACAACAGGCAAGTCTAGAATTTAAAGACACTTTTAAAATTCTGGAAATAAAAAAACAATCTCAGTAAGTGTGATCAAGAAGCTATTGCATTGTCATGAAAATCCATCCAGTTCATTAATGCCCTTTAGGGAAGGAAATCTGCCAAGCTTATCCAGCCTGGGTCCATATGTGACTCCAGACCTTTGACTCTGAAGCAGCCACTTGGTTCTATAAAACCCACAACCAGCAGGTTCAAGAAGAGGGAGATAGCAGTAATGTCACTGGACAGGTAATCCAGAGGGCCAATCTGGGCTCATGGGTTCAAATCCCGCAATGGCAGTTGGTGGAATTTAAATTCAACTAATAAATCTGGAATATAAAGCTAGCCATGAAATCATCAACAATTGTCATAAAGACCCATCTGGTTCACTAACCTCCCTTTAGGGAAGGAAATCTGCTGTCCTTACCCAGTCTGGCCTATGTGTGACTCCAGACCCACAGCCATGCGGCTGACCCTTAACTACCACCTGAAATATTCAGTTCAAGGTCAATTAGGAATAAGTAACAAATGCTGGCTTTGCCAGCGATGCCCACGTCCCATGAAAGAATAAAGATGGTGGTGACTCATTACCACTGCCTCAGGGCAATCAAGGATGAACAATTAATACCAACCTTTCCAGTGATGCTCGCATCCCAAGAATATGTTTTTATATAAATGTGCGCGGATTTGAATATCGTAACAAAGATCTCATTTATTTTCACCAAGAGATTTGCACGTTTGCCTTCTAAGTACTCCCCATTCCGAGAAATGTCCACATAGCTCATTATGGCTGAATCTCATTCATTGAGTTCTTTATCCAATTTCCAAACCTGTTCACTGCTCTGTACTCAGCCTCCAGCTGCTAACCTCCCCTTTACCCCCACCCCCTGATCTTGTCAAATGGTGATCTTCGTTAGTGTCAGTATTGTACCACATGGTGGCAGCTCTGCTGCATGGATCAGGGCAACAAGACCAGAGACACTCCGAACTGTGGGAGAGATAGAAAGAGGAAGATAAGAAAGACGAAGAGAGAAAGCAAGAAATAAAGAGGGAAAGAAAAAGTGAGAAAATGGGGCATGCTAGCATAGTGGTTATGTTACTGGATTAATAATCCACAGGCCTGGACTAATGATCCAGAGACGTGAGTTAAAATCACACCACAATCACTGAGGAATTTAAATTCAGTTTAATTAAATAAAATATGGAATAAAAAGCTAGGATCAGTAATGGTGACCATGAAACTACTGGATTGCCATGAAATCCATCTGGTTCACCATAGAGTCCTTTAGGGAAGGAAATCTTCTGCCCTTACTCTTACCCAATCTGGGTCTTTATGTGACTCCAGACCCACAACAATGTGGTTGACTCTTAACTGTCCCTCTGAAATGGCCCAGCGAGCCACTCATTTGTATAAGGATGGGCAATCAGGGGACACAGACTTAGAATAAGGGGAAGGTCATTTCAGACTGAGATGAGGAAGAATTTTTTCACTCAGAGGGTGGTGAATCTTTGGAACTCCCTGCACCAGAGGGATGTGGAGGCTCAGTCATTGAATATGTTGAAAACTGAGACTGAAAGGTTTCTACATATTAAAAATATCAAGGGACGTGGGGATAGTGCAGGAAAATGGTGTTGAAGTAGATCAGCTGTGATCGCTTTGTATGGAGGAGCGGACCCAAAGGGCTGAAATACCTGCTCCTGCTCCTATTTTTTTATGCTCAATAAATACTGGGTCTTGCCAGCGACACCCTCATCCTGTGAATTCATAAAAAAAGGAGGAAGAAGATAAAGAGAGTGAATCCACTTCCACTATCTGTGGGTGACTGCAATCTATCCCAATGTATGGCCACCTCCAGGAAAATGACATCAGGGCCCTCACAGCAGGAGGCATCTTTCCTGCAGACTCAGGGTGCTGCAGTACTGACTCTGAATTCCACTGCCCCAAGGGAGGGGGGTTGACAAGATGGGTGAGGTATTTGTGACCTCTCTCAGGACATCTGCATTCTGGAGTCTAATGTAAATACACAGCAATCCCCTCCATTCAAGCCTCCTTGTATAAGTGGTAAGAGTAGCAAGCTACAGCTAAATCGATCACTGAAGATGCGCACTTGACTGTTGCACTAATTGAATTGACACAATTTGATTTTTAGTGCACATTAAAACCTTTTCACTTTTGCCATGCTTGTGTGCCCTCTGCTTCCAAGACAATTTCTGTACCTGGCGTTTAAGCCATCGGTGTGGAATTTGGAACAGGTTTTCAAAGTGAATAGTTAGAGGATGGCAAAAGCATATGTGTCCTATTTGACTCTGATAAGTTTCTTCCTACATGTCCCCTCCATCACCAAGACAGCCTACTTCCATTTCCATACCATCCACCCCTGCTTCAGCTCATCCATACCTTTGTCACCTTCCAATGCTCTTCTGGCCAGCCTCCCATCTTCTACCCTCCATAAACTTCAGCTCATCCAAAATTCTGCTGCCCATGTCTCAACTCGCACCAAGCCCTGTTCAGCCATCACCCATTGTGCTCGCTGACCTACATTGGTTCCCAGTCTGACAACACTTCAATATTACAAATCTCATCCTTGTTTTCAAATGACTTCATGGTCTAATCTCTCCCAGTCTCTGAAATCTACAACCCTCCAAACTGGCACTTTTCTAATTCTGGCGCCTCACTCATCCCAATTTTAATTACTCCAATATTGGCAACTGTGCCTTCAGCTGACAAATCGTTGGAATTCCCTCCCTAAATCTCTCTATCTCTCTCTTCATGTTGATTCTTAAAACCTACCTCTGAATCAAAAGTGTCAGCCTGCATTACAAGCTCAAGTCTCTGAATTGGGGCTTGACCCACAACCTCCTGACTCAGAGGTGAGAGTGCTACCCATCGAGTTTTGGCTGACAGTTTCAAACTAGAGGTTGAAGTCTGTGTAAGGAATTCTATATGTAAATTACTGATCTTGTTTTGCAGCCTTCAGTTGCGGGGAACATGGTCTGCAAACTCTAGCTCCATACTGACAACTACTAGAAGGTGAGAGACAGCTTAAAGGATGATGAGATTCCTTCTCTTCGAATGACAATGTGCCTCACTGTTCCTCAAAGCTTTCATTTTCTGCTCTCTTGACATAAGGTTGAACCATCCCTCTCCCACTCACTGTCTTCAATATTTATCCTGTAATTAACAACACAGTGAGCAGCATCCCAGGGTCTGGCACATAAAACTTTACAATCTCTGTGTTTTACCCACTGTTAATAATTTAACTTTCTGAATCCCTCAAAGGCTGAGAGTTGGGGTATTTGCTTTTCTGCCCAGGCAGCTCCGCTCTTCTCTAGATGCTGGTTCATGTACCGCTGGCACATTCCCAAATCTCACCCAACAACAACAGCAACAGGCATTTATACAGTGCCCATAGTGTAGTAAAATGTCCTCAGGTGCTCCACAGCAGTGTTATAAAACAAAATTTGACTCAAAGTCACACAGGAAGACATTTGGACTGGTGACAAAGGCTTGGTCAGAGAGGTCAGTTTTAAGGAGCGTCGCAAAGGAGGAGGGAGAGATAGAGTGGCAGAGAGGTTCAGGGAGGGAATTCCAGAGATTGAAAGTACAGCTGCCAATGGTGGAGCGAGTGAAATTGGGGCTGTGCAGGAGACCAGAATTGGAGAAGAGAAGAGTTCTTGGAGAATTATTGAGCTGGAGAAGATTACAGAGATAGGGATGAGCGTGGCCATGGAGGGATTTGAACACAAGGATGAGAATTTTAAAATGTTGGGGTGGGGCGTGGTGGTGGTGGAATTGCTTGAGCAGTAACCAGCATGGGTCAGCGAGCACAGGGTGACAGGTGAATGGGACTTGCTGTGAGGTAAGACATGGCAGCAGAGCTCTGGATGAGCTGAAGATTGTGGAGTATGGGAGCCCAGAATGAAGCAATTTTAGTGAACAAGTCAGATTTAAATTTGGATTCTATGAACTACTGCCCATTCTGTTAACTTTTTCCTTATTCGTTTTGGAAGGTGAGCAACACTGGCAATGCTGGTATTTGTTGCTCATCCCTAATTTCCCATAAGACCAGAGAAGATCAAATCCAGACATAGGCTGAAGAGTATTGTCCATTCAATGAATTGGACACACAGAATCTTGTGGGTCCATCTCTAGATGTGCTGCACTAGTTTTCAGCTTAGATAAGACCTGCCTGAGGTAGGCAGTAAAACGCACCTGTTTTCAGGAAGGTCAGATTTCAGGTACTATTGACATACAGCCCCTTTGCCAGGTTCCAGAACATGAGAGTTGGTGCCTTTAGGCTCTGGCACTAATCGGCAGTTCTAACCAACCCCTAAGAAGGTACCAGCACATGTCTCTGTAATGCTGGCCGAGGGAGGTGAAGGGAGGTACAGGAGCTGTAAAGCAGGAAGATTCACAACCCAGTCATCTCACCTAATTGTGCCCTGTGAGTCAGAGATAAACAGGCAGACTGAAGGAAATCAACAGAGCTCTCTACTGTAGGCTGACAGCCATAGTCTCTGTCTCTGTCTCTCTTTCTCTGTGATATACACAGAACCCTTCACACTAAGCATAAATTCGCTGTGAATTTACTGCCCTGAACACCCTACAATGATACACACTCTGTGGCATCTGGTGTAATAAAGAACAAAACAAATTACACTCACTGGATATAAATTTTCCTTCGTTCACTTGCTCCATCTTTTAACACGCTATCATTCCCGGTCTGCAACAGAATTCAAGTTTATGCTGTTCAAAGGCCCTCAAATTCTTGGGAAAATCATGCAGTAAAATTTCATTGAACTATTGGATATGCAATAATTAAACTAACTTAAGCAGCAATTAAACTCCAATCCTGATTTGGGGTGTTTCATGGGACAGCGTAGAAGGAGCTTTACTCTGTATCTAACCCCGTGCTCTATCTGTCCTGGGAGTGTTTGATGGGGACAGTGTAGAGGGAGCTTTACTCTATATCTAAACCCGTGCTGTACCTGTCCTGGGAATGTTTGACGGGGACAGTCACCTATGAGCTTCACTTCTCAAGAAATCATTGTCACCTCTATTCCTCTTTCCTTCTCTAGATGTGCCTCACAAGTGGACCCAGAGTCACCTGAAGGTTCCGGTCCTTCTTGGCCATGGCCTTTCACCGACTCTACTCCTCCCAAACACCAGCCCCAAGATCTCTACTCTAAAAAGGGAGTTATATAGTGAAGAAGAGGGGCTGGCACAGGATTCTGCACAGCAGGAGTTGCTAAAGAAGAAGATATTGTTGCCCGACTATCAGAATACAGCACATCTTGGGTTGAAGAGCCAGGTATTGTGTGAATCACTGGCTTTGGTCTTTTTAACCACAACGTTAGAACGGCCTTTAGCAAAGTTACCAATATGTGACTATGGCCATTGTGAATTAGCCCTCCTCCTCCTTCTCGACTTGTCTGCAGCCTTTGACATAGTGAACCAAGCCATGCTGCTCAACACCTCTTCTCCATTGTCCAGCTGTGTGAGATTGCCCTTACCTGGTTCCATTCTTATCTATCCAGCCATAGACAGAGTATCACCTGAAATGGCTTCTCTTCCTTCTCCCACAACATTACCTCTGGTGACCCCCAAGGATCTATCATTGATCCCGTCTATTTCTCATCTACACAATGTGCCTCAGCAACATCACTTGAAAACACATCAGGTTCCACATATACACTGACAATACCCAGCACTACCTCACCATCACCTCTTTTGGCTCCTCCACTGTCTCTGATTTATCACACTACTTGTCCAACATTCAGTACTGGATGAGCAGAAATTTCCTCTAATTCAATACTGGGAAGTCTTCAGTCCCTACCATAAACTCTGTTCCCACCCACCGACTCCATCCTTCTTGCTGTCAGCAGTCTGAGGCTGAACCAGATTGTTTGCAGCCTTGCCCTTTTTGACGGCAGTTAGGAATAGGCAATAAATGCTGACCTTGCCAGTGACATTCATCCCGAGAAAGAATTAAAAAAACTGATCCTGAGCTGCGTTTATAACTCAATATCCATTCCATCACCAAGATGGCCATCTTCTACTTTGAAGCATCGCCCAACTCCACTCTTGCCTCAGGTCATCTGCTGCTGCAACCCTCATCCATGTTGCCCTATTTCGAAGCTGGTCTACTATATCCTTACCTGCATCAAGTCCCATTCACCCATCACTTCTGTATGCACTGACTTACATTGACTCCTAATCCGGTATCGCCTTGATTTTAAAATTCTTATCCCTGTTTTCAAATCCTTTCATGGCCTTAGCCCTCCCTATCTCTGTAATCTCCTCCAGCTCCACAACCCTCCAAGATCTCTGCGTTCCTCCGATTTTGATCTTGTGCACATCCCTGATTTTAATCATTCTACCACTGGCAGCCATAGCTTCAGCTGTCCAGGCCCTAAGCTCTGGAATTTTCTCCCTAAACCTCTCCAACTCCCTCCTCTTCCTTTAAGATGCTCCTTAAAACCTACCTCTCTGACCAAGCTTTTGGTCACCTGCCCTAATATCTCCTTATCTGGCTCTGTGTCAAATTTTGGTTGATCATACTCCTTCAGATTATTTTATTCCATTAAAGGCACAAGTTCAATGCAAGTTGTCTCTGTTGAAGAGAGAAAACGAACTAATGAAATAGACTCCCAAAAACAGGCTCCATCTTCTCCCCATCTGAAGTTAGTGAGCCTCAGAGACTCAATCATCTGATGTCCCTTTAGAGGGCAGTTCATGGTGGAAGCGTCCCAGAGCTAAAACAAGGCGGACAAGCAGACAAAAGAATAGTGAACGGGGTCTGATTGTTGATCAATCCTGTCGACAAAATGGACACTATCTTGTTTCAAAAAACACATCAAACAGTAACCCAGCCTTGACAAAGTGGGCTGTTGTGCAGCATTGTTGTTAGTTCACACAGTATGTGAGATGCTGATAGCATTTCATGCTTGGCTGTTGTAAACAGTTCATTAATTAGGGCCCAGTTCAGGTGTAGATGCACTTTGTGAATGGGAACTGGGCCCAGTGTAATTTTTTAAAACTTGTTTCAGATACCTTGGCTAAGAGCCGAGGCCCACAGTGCAGGTCCCCATCAAATGGAAAAGATTAAGGGAGAAACAGAGGAAGTCAAGTCATGTCAGATGAATAACTCGAGCTTGTGTTTAAAGATTGGGCAGATTGTTTGGGACTGGGGAAGGAACAGTTTGGATTTTCTGCCAAAGAATATATCCAGATGGGAAATGGTAGGTCTCAATTTCCATGGTGAAGATTCAGGAAGCAGCGCTGCTATGATGGGTTGGAGTGGTGATGGGGTATTAGTTGAAAGGGAGAAGATGGCCTCAACAGTCATTAATTAAAAACCGTCCTCTAAGGACATCATCACTTCAAAAACAAACAATTCAATAATTGTCAGCACGCTCGCTGTACTGATGAGCTACATTAGGCACTGAGCACATCCATCCAGTTAGCGGAGAACTAGACGTACTTCTGTGCTCCTGAAAACTTTCTGTGGGATAATGCACTGGTGCACGGACTAGGGATTGGGCCTGCTGTGGACTGTGATGCACTTCCAAGCACAATAGTCAAATTAGGCCATCCCCAGCAATCATAGCCCAGATTGCTGAACAACTTATGGTCACTTGGCTGAAAAAAAACTGAATGACAGGCTCTTTATGGAATTATACACCAGCATGAGTCAGTGTGTGTCACACGTATTCCAGGCTGACATGTATTCGCAGTGCAGTACCCAGACAGTGCTGCACGGTCACAGGTGCCGTCTTTTGAATGAGACTTTAAAATATGGCTCCGCCTGCCCTCTCAGGTGAATATGAAAAATTCAATGGACATTATTCAAAAAAGAATGGCGGGGGGTGGGTGTTATCCCCAAATTCCTGGTCAATATTTTATCCCTCAATAAACATCACTAAAAGAGAGTATCTTCTCATTATCACATTGCTGTTGTGGGAGCTTGCAGTGCATGAACTGGCTGCCACATTCCCTACATTACAACAGTGACTGCACTTCAAAAGTACTTTATTGGCTGTAAAGTGGTTTGGGATGTCATGAAAGGTGCTATACAGACGCAAGTTTGTCCTTCCATTATCAATTTGTTGCTGATTGTATTTCCCTCTTAAAGGTGGGATCAGCCTCTGTACCTCCTCTAGGGCCTGATGGCTCCCTGATGTCGAGGGGGAAGGGAGTAGAGGGGTCTCCAATTGGCCCTTGGGATGTATGGCGAGGCCCCACTGTTGGAGAGCACTTCAACAAACAAGCAAAGTGTTGTTCCAACACTTTATGGCCTGACTGTCCTGGCAGATGTGAACAAAAAAAACCCAGTGAAATTGTTCAGCTTAAGTGGGTTTTATGAGTGTTTTTCCCCAGAGTTCAGTGACAACTGCAGGCACGGATGCCACACATGTTGTCCAGGATTCACTAGGGAGAAATAAAAGAAGTTTATCCAATGTTTGTGCTGATGTTCAGCCCTGTCCGTAACACACACACAAACTAACTACAGACATCTTAACTTGGTGTAACATTGTTTCTGTGACTCTATGTTGCAGCCACACACACACAGGATGCACTCCCCAGCACCAATCATGGGATGGAGATCTGAAGCAAGTTCCCTGGCTGGGTGTTGGTATTGGTTCGAAAGGGGGGGTTGTGAGCTATTCAAGTGTCCCCACTAACCTTGCATAGACACACGGAATCTGAAGCTTCTGCATCAGTAAGTCTCAGTTCCCCATACACGCACATTTCAACAAGGGCCAGAGGTACGTGACCAGCCCAGGAATCCTGGCTGATTTATCTCCCATTGAGCTATCAGTGGCTCATTCTCATCTCTAATATCAGTGGTTGTGGGTTCAAGCGCTACCCATGCTAGGGACCTGGCACATAATCTAGACTGACATTCCAGTGCAGTAATGAGAGAGAGCTGCACTGTTAGAGGAGCTGTATTTCGAGTGAGATGTTGAACCGAGGCCCCTTCTGCCCTCTCAGGTGGACACAAAAGATCCCATGGCACTATTTCAAAGAAAAGCAGGGGAGTTATCCCCAGTGTCCTGGTCAATATTTATCTCTCAATTAACAGCTAGCATAGATTATCTGGTCATTTACTGCATTGCTGCTTGTGGGATCTTGCTCTGCGCAAATTGACTGCCATGTTTCCTATTACAACAGTGACTACACTTCAAAAAGTACTTCATTGGCTGCAAAGTGCTTTGGAACATCCTGAGCTCGTGAAAGATGCTACGCAAATGCAAGTCTTTTAAATGATTGAAAAGCAAAATATTGTGGATGATAGAAACCTAAAATAAAAACAGAAAGAGCTGAAAACACAGCAGGTTAGGCAGCATCTGTGGAGAGAGGAAGGCAGTGTTAACACTGTGTATTCACTGCACAGAGGCTGCCTGGCCTGCTGAGTATTTATAGCATTTCCTGCTTTTATTTCAAACTTCCAAGCGATGTCTTGTAGTACAGACTGGCTTGGGTTTTTTAATAATGTGACGATTTGCCTCACCTGTAGCTCAGTTCACCAGTAAATGGATATTTTAAAAATAAAACAAATATGGAGGGATGGATTCTCAAATTCAGGTAGGAATTATTCCAGCCATTGACATTGCAGCACCCTCTCACTATTGACCCTCCAACAATGCAGCACTCCTTCAGTACTGATCCAATGACAGTGTAGCACACCCTCAGTACTGATCCTCTGACAGTGGAGCACTCCCTCAGTACTGACCCTCCAACAGTGCAGCACTCTCTCAGTACTGACCCTCTGACAGTGCAGCACTCCCTCAGTTCTGATCCCTCTGACAGTGCAGCATTTCATACTGACTCCTCCAACAATGCAGCACTCCTTCAGTACTGCCACTCTCACAGTGCAGTGCTCCCTCAGTGTTGACCCTCAACCACTGCGGTGTTCCCTCAGCACTGACCCTCCAACAGTGGAACGTAGTACTGATCCTCTGACAGTGCAACATTCCCACTGCACTGACCCTGCAACATTGCATCTCTCGCTCAGTACTGAACCTGAAATTGCAGGGCTTCCTAAGAACTGAACTCCCGAAGGTGCAGAACTCACTCAGTACTGACCCACTGACACTGCAGCACTCCCTCAGTACTGCCCCTCTGCCAGTGCGGCATTCCCTCAGTACTGACCCTCCAAAAGTGCAGCACTCCCTCAGTACTGATCCTCTGACAGTGCAGCGCTCCCTCAGTTCTGATCCCTCTGACAGTGCAGCATTTCATACTGACTCCTCCAACAATGCAGCACTCCTTCAGTACTGCCCCTCTGCCAGTGCGGCATTCCCTCAGTACTGACCCTCCAAGAGTGCAGCACTCCCTCAGTACTGCTGCGACAGTGCAGCACTCCCTCAGTTCTGACCCTCCAACAGTGTAGCATTCCCTCAGTTCTGACCCTCTGAAATTGCAGCACTCCCCCAGTACTGCTCCTCTGACAGCGCAGCACTCCCTCAGTACGACCCTCCAACAGTGCAGACCTCCCTCAGTACAGACCCTCTGGCAGTGCCTCATTACTGACCCTCCGACAGTGCAACACTCCCTCAGCACTGAGCCTCCGACAGTGCGGCATTCACTTAGTACTGCCCCTCTGACAATGCAGTACTAATTCCCTCAGTACTAATGCAATTCATTCACGGGATGTGGGCTCCGCTGGCTGGGCCAGCATTTATTGCCCATCCCTAGTTGCCCTTGAGAAGGTGGTAATGAGCTGCCTTCTTGAACTGCTGCAGTCCATATGGTGTAGGTACACCCACAGTGCTGTTAGGAAGGAAATTCCAGGATTTTGACTGAGTGACAGTGAAGGAACAGCGATATATTTCCAAGTCACACTGGTGAGTGGCTTGGAGGGGACCTTCCAGGTGGTGGTGTTCCCATCCGTCTGCTGCCTTTGTGCTTCTAGATGGCAGTGGTCGTGGGTATGGAAGGTGCTGTCAAAGGAGCCTTGGTGAATTCCTGCAGTGCATCTTGTAGATGGTACACACTGCTGCTACTGTGCATCAGTGGTGCAAGGACTGAATGTTTGTGGATATAGTGCCAATCAAGCGTGCTGCTTTGTCCTGGATGGTGTCAAGCTTCTTGAGTGTTGTGGGAGCTGCACTCATCCAGGCAAGTTGGGAGTATTCCATCACACTCCTGACTTGTGCATTGTAGATGGTGGACAGGCTTTGGGGAGGCAGGAGTTACTCGTTGCAGTATTCCTAGCCTCTGACCTGCTCATGTAGCCACATTATTTATATGGCTAGTTCAGTTCAGTTTCTGGTCAATGGTAACCACCAGGATGTTGATAGTGAGGGATTCAGTGATAGTAATGCCCTTGAACATCAAGGGGCAATGGTTGGATTCTCTCTTGTTGGAGATGGTCATTGTCTGGCACTTGTGCGGCACAAATGTTACTTGCCACTTGTCAGCCCAAGCCTGAATAGTGTCCAAGTCTTGCTGCATTTGGACATGGACTGCTTCAATATCTGAGGAGTCGCAAATGGTGCTGAACATTGTGCAATCATTAGCGAACATCCCCACTTCTGACCTTATGTTGGAAGGAAGGTCATTGATGAAGCAGCTGCAGATGGTTGGGCCGAGGACACTACCCAAGGAACTCCTGCAGTGATGTCCTGGAGCTGAGATGACTGACCTCCAACAACCACAACCATCTTCCTTTGTGCTAGGTATGACTCCAACCAGCAGAGAGTTTTCCCCTTGATTCCCATTGACTCCAATTTTGCTCTGGCTCCTTGATGCCACACTTGATGTCAAGGGCAGTCACTGTCACCTGACCTCAGGAGTTCAGCTCTTTTGTCCATGTTTGAAGCAAGGCTGTAATGAGGTCAGGAGCTGAGTGACCCTGGCGAAACCCAAACTGGGCGTCAGTGAGCAGGTTATTGTTAAGCAAGTGCCGCTTGATAGCACTATTGATGACCCCTTCCATTACTTTGATGATGGAGACTGAGAAGGCAGTAATTGGCCTGGTTGAATTTGTCCTGCTTTTTGTGTACAGGACATACCTGGGCGATTTTCCACATAGCTGGCTAGATGCCAGTGTTGTAGCTGTACTGAAGCACAAGTCTTCAGTACTATTGCCAGAATACTGTCAGGGCCCATAGCCTTTGCAGTATCCAGCGCCTTCAGCCATTTCTTGATATCACGTGGAGTGAATCGAATTGGCCAAAGACTGACATCTGTGATGCTGGGAACCTCCAGAAGAGGCTGAGATGGATTATCCACTCGGCACTTCTGGCTGAAGATTGTTGCAAATGCTTCAGCCTTATCTTTTGCACTCATGTGCTGGCCTCCCCCATCATTGAGGATGGGCATATTTGTACAGCTTCCTCCTCCAGCGTGTTGTTTAGTTGTCCACCACCATTCATGACTGGATGGTGTGTGGACTGCAGAGCTTAGCTCTGACCTGTTGATTGTGGGATCGTTTAGCTCTGTCTATCACTTGCTGCTTATGCTGTTTGGCACACGAGTAGTCCTGTATTATAGCTTCACCAGGTTGACTCCTCAATTTTAGGTATGCCTGGTGCTGCTTCTGGCATACCCTCCTGCACTCTTCATTAAATCAGGGTTGATCCCCTGGCTTGATGATAATGGTAGAGAGGGGGATATGCCAGGCCATGAGGATACAGATTGTGTTCGAGTACAATTCTGCTGCTGTTGATGGCCCACAGCGCTTCATGGATGCCTGGTCTTGAGTTGCCAGATCTGTTCGAAACCTTTCCCATTTAGCAGGGTGGTAGTGCCACACAACACGATGGAGGGTATCCTCAATGTGAAGACGGAACTTTGTCTCCCCAACGACTGTGTGGTGGTCACTTCTATCGATGGACTGTTATGGACAGTTAAATGTGCAACAGGCAGGTTGGTGAGGATGAGGTCCTCTGCTCCTCTGACAATGCAGCACTCCCTCAGGACTGCACCAGGAGTTCCAGGCTGGATTATGTGCTCAAGTATGTTGAAAGAGGCTGGAATTCACCACCACCTGATCCTGAAGCAAGAATGCTACCCACTGATCCTCAGCTGTCAGCTCTGGTGGGCTCTGATGTCCACCATAGCCTGTCCACACTCACTGTTGAGGCTTACGTGAAAAATTGGCCTCTGTATTGTTTGGCAGAGTGATACCTGCTCAAATTGAACAGCAGCAGGATGAGAGTCAACATGGGGCAAGGGGATGAAAAAATAGCAATTCTAAAGATGCAAAGATTACCAAAATCGCGATCGTCCAAAGTCTAATTTGTGCTCCATTCGATAAAGGAAAGTTCCAGAGCCTTCTGATTAGCCTAGCAAAACAAAATGGCTTGCTGTGAGGAACTTGGAGTTGTTTATCAATAGTGCTTGTTTAAGACCAATTTCTAGAGAGTGTGGAAAGGCTGCCATACTCCCCATGGGGAAGACAATGACTGGGGAAGCAGGGCATGCATTGCATCAGGCAGCAACCAACAGCAATTTTCAACATATCAGGCAGATCTGGTAGACATTATGGATTCTGGTTTTGACATGTCAGATTCTTGATTCCCCTCATTGCCCTTTTCTTCCCCCTTTCTCATCTGAAGTTGCTGCTAAGAGCTGTTGGGGTACAGTTTACTGCAGGGGCCCTTCTGCTACCAGCTGTCAAATCTCAACACCCTCCGGCCGGCCACCCACCTTCAGTACATCCAAAACTCTGCTGCCCATGTTAAAACTCAGATACCGTTCACCCATCACCTCCTGTGCTCACTCACCTACATTGGTTCCTGGTCCAGCAACGCCTCAATTTTAAAAGTCTCATCCTCATTTTCAAATCTCTCTATGGCCTCACCCATGCCTATCTTTGTGATCTCCTCCAGCCCCACAACCCTCCCAGATCTCTGCACTCCTGTAATTTTGGCCTCTTGCACATCCCTGGCTTTTAATCACTCCGCCGTGAATCGCACCATCTGGCCTCTAAGCTCTGGAATCACCTGCTATTCAAGTACAGGGCATCACAGTCCCTTGTCTAATGTGGATGTGCTCACACTTGCCCAGCAGGGCTCATTCCACAATAGGTAGGAAGTGAAATGTCAACATATTCATTTCCACCTGCAGCTTGGCGTCCCTGTTGCTGAGTATGCTGTGTGCTTCAGTAAGTGAGAACGCCTTGCCTGTTTTTGCACCTTTAACAGACTCAGGACACCGCAAAACGCTTCACAACCAATGAGACACTCTTTTGCAATGTCCTCACAATGTTGTAAAGTAGGAAATACAGCAGCCAATGCACAGCAAGATCCAGGTGGATTATCTCCTCTCGGCTATGGAGCAGGCCCTGAACCCATGACTTTCTGTCTCAGGACAAGACTCCTCTGTGTTTCCATTCCCCTTTGGGTCAGTGATGCTGTATCCATCTCCTACCACCTCACTCCAACAATGAGCATCACTCCGAGCAAAAAGCAGTATCAGCCAACAGACCGGAGCTCCTCAGGCAGGCAGAGCAGTGATTACATTCCTGAGTCATGTCTCAGTTGGCAGGGTTCTTGCCTCTGAGTCAGCAGGCTGTGTGTTCATACCCTACACCAGAGACTTGAGCCCAAAAATCCAGGCTGACCCTCTCAGTGCAGTACTGAGGCTGCAGTGTTAGTGCTGCCTTCCTTCAAACCAAGGCCCTGTCTGCCTTCTCAGTTTAATGCGATTATAAAAGATCCCATGACATGAGTTCGAAGAAGAGAAGCAGTGTTCTCCTCGGTTTCTTGAACAATATTGATCCCACATTCAACATCACAATAACAGATTATCTGGTCATTGTCACATAGCTGTTTGTGGGAGCTTGTTGTGCGCAAATTGGCTGCCATGTTTCCTACATTACAACAATGAGTACAAATGGCTGTAAAGTGTTGTGAGACATCCTGAGGATGTGAAGGCACTATATAAATACAAGCCTTTCTTTATCAAGTGCACCGGCATTTGGAGGACAGTACCATTACTGTTTGGCGTATTTTTACAGTACCTGCATTTTTATAGCACCTTCACAGGAGTGTTATCTTAAAAAAAAGCACATAAGGAGGTACTAAGATGGGTGACCAAAAAGCTTGGTCAAAGTGGGTGTTAAGGGAGGAGAGAGAGAGAGAGAGAGAGAGAGTTGAGAGATTTAGGGAGGGAATTCCAAAGCTTGGCTCCCAAGCAGCTGAAGACACAGCCGCCAGTAGTGGAGCGATGGAAATCAGAGATATGCAAGAGTCCAGAATTGTCACAGCGCAGAGATCTCAGAGGGTTCCACAGCTGGAGGAGATTCCAGAGATAGGGAGGAGTGACACTATGGAGGGATTTGAAAACGAGGATGAGAATTTTTAAATCGAGGCATTGCTCGACCAGTCTAAAAAACATCTGCAGTGTACCAACTGAAGAAACTGGGAACAGGGAGGTAGTGTGCGGGGCATGGTGGGGTGTGGGACAAGGTGCCGGTGGAAGGAACAATTCAAGAAATACTTCATCATCCTGAGAGGAGGAAGAAAAGAAATAACTTACAATTATGGATTGGAATTAACACCTTCGGGACAGGCTGTGCGCACATGAGGCCTGGGGCTAATACGCAACTCAGTAATGGCTGCTCCTGGGAAATGGAGAAATCTAATCACAAGAGAGAGAGTATGATGTGTGTGTTTGTGTTGTGGGGGTTGTCTATGTGTGTGTTGGGAGTTTGTCTGTGGGTGTGTGTCGGTGGGTTGTGTGTGGGTGTGTGTATGTTTTGGGGTATGTGTGTGTGTGGGTACTGTATGTGTTGGGGGGGCTGTGCTTGTGTGTGTTGGGGGGCTTGTGCATGTGGGTGTGTTGCAGGAGTTGTGCGTGTGTGTGTGTTGGGAGTTGTGTGCGGGTGTGTGTACTGGGGGGTTGTCTGTGGGTGTGTGTGTGTGTGTGTGGGTACCATATGCGTTAGGGTATTGTGTGTGCATTTGGGTGTTGCGGGGATCTTGCGTGTATATGCGTGTTGGGGGTGTGTGTGTGTGTATGTTTGTTGGAGGGTTTTGCTTGTGTGTGTATTGGGTGTGTGTGTGTTTGTTGGAGGGTTTTGTGTGTGTGTTTGTTGGAGGGTTTTGTGTGTATGTGTGTGTTGGGGATGGGTGTGTGTGTTTGTTGGAGGGTTTTGTGTGTATGTGTGTGTTGGGGATGGGTGTGTGTGTTTGTTGGAGGGTTTTGTGTGTGTGTGTGTGTGTGTTTGTTGGAGGGTTTTGTGTGTGTGTGTGTGTTTGTTGCATGGTTGTGTGTGTGTTTGTTGGAGGATTTTGTGTGTATGTGTGTGTTGGGGATGGGTGTGTGTGTGTGTTGGAGGCTTTTGTGTGTGTGTGTGTTTGTTGGATGGTTGTGTTTGTGTGTTTGTTGGAAGGTTTTGTGTGTGTGTGTTTGTTGGAGGGTTTTGTGTGTGTGTGTGTGTGTGTGTGTTTGTTGGAGGGTTTTGTGTGTGTGTGTGTTTGTTGGAGGGTTTTTTGTGTGTGTGTGTGTGTGTGTGTGTTTGTTGGAGGGTTTTGTGTGTGTGTGTGTGTGTTTGTTGGACGGTTTTCTGTGTGTGTGTGTGTGTGTGTTGGGGGTGGGTGTGTGTGTGTGTAGATACACAATTGGCAGGATAATAGTACACATTTGTAACAGGATCAAACACTCTGCTTTCTATCAATTTGAGTGTTGTGGGGAATGTGATAGCCAGTGATATCCAATACCTTGCAGAACATGCTTAGTTGTGAGCCTGATTTTAATTTACGATGTGATCCTGTTTGTGTACACCTCAGTGTCTCTGTGTTTACCAAGCACCTGTTGAGTTATTTCCTGATTAGTTTGATGGGCGCGTTGTGTCTCTTCCGTTTACAAGAAGCCAATGTTAAACCACGCAAAGTGGAGTTGTGACAAGAATCAGTTATCTGTTTCCATTCCTCCAGGACATTTACCTTCCCTTTACCCTCCTCCCCCTTCTCACTGGACACTTTGCTGCACTTAACTCATTTTTATCCTTTGAAAGGTATTTTCTGCTCTCTGCACTGTTTGCTAATCTCAACCGGAACAGCACTTGGGGCTCTGAAACTGACCCTGGGCTAAGGAAGGGGAGCAAAACATACAAGGGCTCCCCCACTCCTGGTTAATACTTAGCGTCCCTCGGAACCCCTGCTGGACTGTACATGTCTATGTGTGTGACTGTGTAAGTCTGTGTGTGTTTGTATGTGAATGTGAGTCTGTCTGTGTGTGTGTGTGTGTGAGAATGCGTAGTCTGTATGTGTGTGCACGCGTGTGAATGTGTATATCCATGTATATGAGTGACTGTTTGTGTAAGTGTGTGTGTTTATGAATCAGCACAGAAGGAGGCCATTTGGTCCACTGGGTCTGTGCTGGCCCCCTGAAGGAGCAGGTCACCTATTGTGGCACTCCCTTGATTTCCCCATAGTACTGCTAATTTTCTCTCTTCAGATCCAATTCCCTTTTGAAAGTCTCAATTAACCCTGCCTCCAGCATATTCTCAGGTAGTGCATTCCAGATCCTAGCCATTCACTGCACAAAAAAGTTTTTCATCATATCACAATTGCTTCTTTTAGGAATTACCATACATCTGGATCCTCTCTCAATCCTTCCGCTAATGGGAACAGTTTGTGTAAGTCCATGTGTGTGTGTGTTTGTACATCTATGTGTGCTTGTGTGTGAACGTGTAACTCTGTGAGAATGTAGGCGTTTGAGAACATAGAGTGTGGTCAAAATTGGCCTTGGCTGTGATGTGGTCACATGGTCAAAAGACTGTCAACACTCACTAAATTTATACATGACAAAAGGACTCTTGGGTTGAGATACTCAGAGGGTGGCTGGTACCCATGATACTGTCAGGATCTTCAGGAACTGTTCCCCAGTGAGAGTCAGCACCTTCAGGAACTGTCCCCCAGTGAGAGTGAGCACCTTCAGGAAGTGTCCCCCAGTGAGAGTCAGCACCTTCAGGAACTGTCCCCCAGTGAGAGTCAGCACCTTCAGGAAATGTCCCCCAGTGAGAGTCAGCACCTTCAAGAACTGTCCCCCAGTGAGAGTCAGCACCTTCAGGAACTGTACCCCAGTGAGAGTCAGCACCTTCAGGAACTGTCCCAGTGAGAGTCAGCACCTTCAGGAACTGTCCCCCAGTGAGAGTCAGCACCTTCAGGAGCTGTGCCCCAGTGAGAGCACCTTCAGGAACTGTCCCCCAGTGAGAGTCACTACCTTCAGGAACTGTCCCCCAGTGAGAATCACTACCTTCAGGAACTGTCCCCCAGTGAGAGTCAGCACCTTCAGGAACTGTTCCCCAGTGAGAGTCAGCACCTTCAGGAACTGTCCCCCAGTGAGAGTCAGTACCTGCAGGAACTGTCCTCCAGTGAGAGTCAGCACCTTCAGGAACTGTCCCCCAGTGAGAGTCAGTACCTGCAGGAACTGTCCCCCAGTGAGAGTCAGCACCTGCAGGAACTGTCCCCCAGTGAGAGTCAGCACCTTCAGGAATTGTCCCTCAGTGAGAGTCAGCACCTTCAGGAACTGTCCCCCAGTGAGAGTCAGCACCTGCAGGAACTGTCCCCCAGTGAGGGTCAGCACCTTCAGGAACTGTCCCCCAGTGAGAGTCAGCACCTTCAGGAACTGTATCCCAGTGAGAGTCAGCACCTTCAGGAACTGTCCCCCAGTGAGAGTCAGCACCTTCAGGAACTGTCCCCCAGTGAGAGTCAATATGACTCTTCTTCAGAGTTCCTCAGGGTGTCATATTGGACTCAAAACGCCAACTCTATTTCTCTCTCCACAGATGCTGCCAGACCTGCTGAGGTTTTCCACCACTTTCTGTTTTTAGAAAAGATTATGACTTATGTCTTTCATTCCTTACCATTCGGCACCCTTTCTAAGCAGGCGGAAAGCCTTCTATTATCCACTGCTTGCCTTGTTTCTAGTAATGCTTGTGGCCTGGACAGTGCGCAGGTATATCAAGCAGTGGAATTTCTCCCACACTCTATCTGGGATACAAAATAGGTTGTTCACTATTGTTAAAGCACTCAGTATCCTTCAATGGAATGCTCGTTGCCCCTAATCTTCTCTGTGTTCACCTCTTACCTGCAAAGGTGTGGATGTCTTTTGCCATGGCTCAGCGGTTAAGAATAAGACTTCAGATTGGAATAAAGTTTCGCAATAGACTAGTATCCAACGAGCAGACAGATTTCAATCCCTCACTGACTGAACTGGTACTGGTGACTGAAGCAGAAAAACCACATTTCTTTACATGCATTTGTTCTTGAGACATGGCTGTTACTGGCATTCCTAGTTGCACTCAGAATGTGATACTGGACCTTCTTGAAACCATTGGTAGTGGTTCTCATTCACCTGAGGGGCATTCCAGAGGGCAGTTAAGAGATGTGTGTCTGGAGTCACACAATTGTCCAGACCGGGTAAGGACAGCAGCTTTGCCTTCCTAAAGGACATTAGTGAATCAGTCGGGATTTTATGACAATCCAACAGCTGGTGCCAGATTTTCACTTCTAGATATTTTAAACTGAATTTAAATTCTTAAACTGCCCACAGAAGTTAAACCCACATTCCATTGGATTACTAGTCGGGGTTACTACTTCAAGAAGCAATGGACCTACAGGTTTCACTGGCTCACTGTTTCCTTATTCCTTTCCCAGGGATTGTCATCCCTCACCTCATTGAGCAGGAAAGATTGCACACTAAAATCCAAAAGTGATAAGCGGACAATAACCATCCCATGAATGCAGCCTGTCATGGCTCAGGAATTCAGAGAGTTTGTGACTCACCATTGAAGATATTGACACTTGCAACCTTTCACGTACCATTAAAAATCAACAACAAATTTTCTTTTATTCTTCCTTCATTTTTTTTTCCAGTATTTCACCTTCTCTTTCCCACCCCTCCCCTCCTCAGCCCTCTTTTCTCTCTTACCTCCTCTTTCCTGCCTCCCCTATCCTCTCACCCTTCCCCGGCTCTCCTCCCATCCTCACCCTTCTCCTCTCGACTATCCCTTTTCCTCTCCTCCCGTCTACTTCCCTTCCCTACCCTCCCATCCCCTCCCCTCGCCCCACCTCTTTTACCTTCCCATCACCTCCCCTTCCCTCCCCACCTCCTCTGCCCTCCCATCTCCTCCTCTTTCTTCATTTATGGGTCATGACTGTAATATTCAGTGCTGCATTGACCACAATAGGATTTCAGTGACAATGAGTGGAATCGCCCCAGATTTACACTAACTGCGGTAGCGAGCGTATAAAACGACATTTTGCCCACCAGCTGCGATGATGGTTTCCACACCATATCATCCCAAACCCACCACATTATTCATGCATTCCCGGGATACACACCATTTCCATGGCGGGTAGGCTCCGGTTCACCTGTCACGCCATCACCTCACTGCTTCATCACACCAGGCACCACATTTAAAGTACAGCCGCACTCAATGCTTCCAGCCCAGGACCACAGCAAAGAAGACATGGCCTCAAAAGGCAAGAAGACTGCAGCCGTCGAGCGCCTTATGAATGCTGTGGAGGCCCCGCTGTGATATCTGATATCCTGTACCTCTGTTCTGGCCGCAGGAGGAGCAGCAACATTATCACTCCGGCTTGGTAGGCGATGGCAGTGGTGAGCAGTGCCAATGCTACATGGAAGAGGCTGGCCATCCAATACCGATAGAGGATGAATGATCTCATCTGTGCAGCCAATATGGCAACCATCCCATCACTCTAAACTCACACACTCAAGCCCATCACACATTCACTGGCATCTCACTCACTGCCAGCTCAAGGGACATCACCACTCACTCTCTCACACACACCCTCACATCTACATCTGGCCCTATCTCCTCTGGAGATTGCCACCTCATCCCTCACCATCTTGAGGCCACCTGCACAGATGAACATGTGCCCCCCCCACACACACCCTGGGATACCCTCCTTCCCTGGTACAGCCCTCATCCTGTAGCCTCTTCCCCTGCCTGAGGCCACTTCTGCCCCTTCCCCAAGCAAGCCCTAGCCCTGCAGACATTGAAAAGCCACCCACATATGGCTGATCTGGTAAGCAGAGACCTACCATAAGCCCCTCTAAAAACAACGTGGTGCTGTCTGTGAAGCCTGGCGATATTGACTGCGAGTGCTGACCGAAGCAAGGTAGGCAAACAAACCTTGAAGTCCCGAGCAAAGCACAGCTTGCCAGATACACGCCTTACAGATGTGTTTTCCCACCGACATGGGCGGATGATCCAGCAGGGGGGATGAGTCCAATGGGATATGCTAATGTATTACAATGAGGTTCCCGACATCCGATGGCTGAGAACGTGGCCAGCCATAGGCGAGCAGAGCAGACGATTGCAAACTAGTTTCATGTTATTGTGGAACTGATTTCTGGCCTTCGCGCCCTACTGTCCACTCACGCCACTGAACATGCCTGACACCAGCAGGCACAGAAAATCCTGGCCTAGGTGTGGAATCTAATGAGGTGTACGTCCTGCTGAACTTGTAGCCAGTACTGATCCAACTGGTCTCTGATACATGAGTCTCACGTAACAGTAAACTCACCTAAACTACTACTGCAGTGGCTGAGGACAGCATATTCTGGGGTTCTTTCTAGTTTGAGCGTGTGTCACCTCATTGCACCATCTATCAGTCAGTGAAAGTACGATTCCTGTGATTACCTTCACACAATGACGTTCTAATTCACTCAGCACTGGGTATACTGATGAGGGTAATCCAGGGATACTAAAACTGCTTCGACAAAATAATCCGTGATCAAAGCAGCCAGAATCATCTGGAAACAAAATCAACCTATCCCAATGAATAATCCATGGACAATCACTCTATCCCCATGGATAATCCAATGGGAAATCAGCCTGTACAAATCAAGATGTAGCAAGAAGGGTAGGTGGTGGTGGTTACATGTCACTCAGGGAGTCAAAGTTGCTGTGGCAACATGCACTTTTACATGCATGTTGTAGTCTGGAGCTATGGATAGTGATGGTGGAGGGTCCAACTTTCTTTCCATCATGTCGCTGACCAGGAATCTCTCCCGTTCTTACCACCTGCCATTGTCATGAGTTGGAAGGATTTGAAGGTTGATAATCAATGCCACATTATGAATGCACCTTCCTTGGTTATCAAGTCCTGGGGTGGGACTCAAAGCTGGAGTTTCTGGCCCAGGGGCTCGGACGCAATTCATTGCATTGCAAGGACACCCTCAGGAGTAAGGAGAAGAGGAGTTAATTTCAATATGAAGGGAGTGACAGGCAAAGATTCTACCATTAGTGGAGCTGAGGGAGAGATGCGCGGAATACACCATATTCGGAAGAGGGGAGGATGGATGGAATATGGAGGTTGTGAATGTCAGAGGAGACAAGACGAAGAAGAGATTTAAAAGTGAGGATGAGGATTTTTGAATTGAATGCAATGGTGATAGAGATCCAATAGAGATTTCTGAGAAGCGGGGTCATGGATGAACAGAAACTGAGAGTATTGGAGAGAGAAAGAATGAAAGACTTCCTTTGGCGCCTTTCTTGACCTCTGGACATCTCGACACACACTTTACAGCCATTGAAGTACTTATGAAGTGCGGTCACTATTGTAACATAGGGAACACAATAACCAATTCACGTACAGCAAGATCCCACAAACAGCGATGAGAGAATGACCAGATAAATGTTGTTTGAGGGATAAATATTCTCTGGGGCAGTGGGGAGAACTCCGTTTCTCTTCTGCAAATAGTGCCATGGAATCTTTTAATGCCTGATCACACTCACTGTGCTGGTAATTGGATGTTGGCTGAGTTATCTAGTATGCCATCCATGGTCAAATTGCCACCAATATTCAAGTCAAAACTGGCACAGACAAAATTGCCATTTGAAAGAGGCACAGGGAAGCAGAGAAACTGATATGTGTAGGGTTGAGAGGGACATTCAAAACTTGCAATAAACAGAAGAGAATTGCATAACCCACACTCAAAAAACATTCATTATTGAATTAGAAAAATAACATTGCAAGCTGGAACAGGCCTGTTTTGGCATTTACCCTCTGTATGATCCATTTCCTAATCCCATGCACCTGCTCTCATTCCATGCCCTATTATTCCTGTTTCATTCAACCATGTAGGGGTTTGTCAGGGTAATGTCCTCGACCCAACCATTCACTGCTTCATCCATCATAAGATCAGAAGTGGGGATGTTCGCTGATAATTGCACAGTATTTGCTTCCAGTCACATGTCCTCAGATAATGAAGCAGTCCGTGTCCAGATGCATCAAGACTTGGACAATATTCAGGCTTGGGCTGAAAAGTAGCAAATAATATTCGTGTCACACAATGCCAGGCAATGACCATTTGCAACAAGAGAGAGTCCAAGCATCTCCCCTTAACATTCTGCAGTACTACCATCACTGAATCCCCCACTATAAACATCCTGGGGGTTATCATTGATCTGAAACGGAACAGGGCCAGCCTTACAAATATTGTAAGGGCGGGTCAGAGGCTGGGAATTCTGAAGTGAGTAACTCACCTCCTGACTTGCCAAAGCTTGTCCACCATCTACAAGGCACAAGTCAGGAGTGTGATGGAATACTCTCCATTTGCCTGGATGAGTGCAGTCAAGAAGCTCAACGGCATTCAGGACAAAGCAGGCTGCTCAATCAGCACCCCATCCACCACCTTCAACATTCACTCCCTCCACCACCGACGCACAGTAGCAGCAGTGTGTATCATGTACAAGATGCACTGCAGGAACTCACCAAGGCTCCTTCAACAGCACCTTCCTCTACTAACTGGAAGGACAACGGCAGCAGATGCACGAGAACACCACCACTTGCAAGTTCTCTTCCAAGTCATATATCATCCTGACTTGGAAGTATGTCACCGTGCCTTCACTATCCCTGGGTCAAAATCCTGGAACTCCCTCCCTAACAGCACTGTAGGTGTACCTACACCACATGGACTGCAGCGGTTCAAAAGGTGAGTCATCACCATCTTCTCAAGGACAAGTAGGGATGGGTAATAAATGCTGGCCCAGCCAGCAATGCTCACATCCCAAGAATGAATAAATATATATAAAAAAAACAATTCCAAGTGTTAATATAGTCTCTTCTTTACTCACTAACTGGCCTGTGGCTATGAAGCTCCTTGAGTCATGAAAAACTCTAAATAACAACTGCTTGCATTTATCTCGTGCCTATAACTTAGTAAAAGTTTCAAGACCCTTTGCCAGTTTGAGCCACATAAAACGATGTTAGGAAAGATGATCAAAAGCTTTTCAAAGAGGTAGGTTTTAAGGAGCATCTTAAAGGAGGAGAGAGGTGAAGAGGAGGGTGACGAGTAATGTTCACTCTTTAGTTTCATGCCCACCTGGCTGAGATAGCAGAGGGCAGCCGGAACCGTAGGCCCGAATGAATCAGTGTCATTGGGCAAGGGAAGAAGAAAAATGAGAAACAAAATGACGTGTAAAGCCTTTTTGTGAATTGGTCATAAATAGACTTTCTTCCATTTCCATCCACAGTCCTGCTTCCCTAGTGATTAAAAACTAAAAATACAAAATGCTAAACAACAGGAAGTAAATTAATTTGGTATTTGGCATGGAGTGGAACACACTGAGCATTCTTCAATTGGGAAATGTTACTTGATGTTGATGAAGCCCTCAAGCTCCAGTAGTAATATGTGATAAAAGCAAAAAACTGCAGATACTGGAAATCCAAAACAAAAATAAAAATGCCTGGAAAAACTCAGCAGGTCTGGCAGCATCTGCGGAGAGGAACACAGTTAACGTTTCAAGTCCGTATGACTCTTCAACAGAACTAAGTAAAAATAGAAAAGAGGTGAAATATAAGCTGGTTTAAAGGGAGGGGGGGGGGGGGGTGGGGGGGGGGGGGGTGGGGGGGTGGGGGGGGGGGGTGGGGGTAGAGCTGGATAGAGGACCGGTAATAGGTGGAGATAACCAAAAGATGTCATAGACAAAAGGACAAAGAAGTGTTGAAGGTGGTGATATTATCTAAGGAATGTGCTAATTAAGGGTAGAAAGCAGGACAAGCAAGGTACAGATAGCCCTAGTGGGGGTGGGGTGGGGTGAAGGAATCAAAATAGGCTAAAAGGTAGAGATAAAACAATGGATGGAAATACATTTAAAAATAACGGAAATAGGTGGGAAAAGAAAAATCTATATAAATTATTGGAAAAAAAGCGGGTGTGGGGTGGGTCGGAAAGGGGGGTGGGGATAGAGGAGAGAATTCATGATCTAAAATTGTTGAACTCAATATTCAGTCCGGAAGGCTGTAAAGTGTCTAGTCAGAAGATGAGGTGCCATTCCTCCAGTTTGCATTGAGCTTCACTGGAACAATGCAGCAAGCCAAGGACAGACAGACCGAAGGTGTTCTGCAAAGCTGTCACCCAGTCTGCGTTTAGTCTCTCCAATGTAGAGGAAACCGCATTGGGAGCAACAAATGCGGTAGACTAAATTAAGGGAAGTGCAAGTGAAATGCAGCTTCATTTGAAAGGCGTGCTTGGGCCCTTGGACGGTGAAGAGAGGGGAAGTAAAGGGGCAGGTGTTGCACTTTCTGCAGTTGCATGGAAAGGTGCCGTGGGAGGGTGTTGAGGTGTAGGGGGTGATGGAGGAGTGGACCAGGGTGTCCTGGAGGGAACGATCCCTACGGAATGCCGCCGGGGGGGGGGGGGGGGGTGAAGGGAAGACGTGTTTGGTGGTGGCATCATGCTGGAGTTGACGGAAATGGCAGAGGATGATCCTTTGAATGCAAAGGCTGGTGGGGTGATAAGTGAGGACAAGGGAGATCCTATCATGTTTCTGGGAGGGAGAGGAAGGTGTGAGGGCAGATGCACGGGAGATGAGCCGGACACGGTTGAGGGCCCTGTCAACCTTCATGGGTGAAAAACCTCATTAAGGAAGAAGGAAGACATGTCAAAGGAATTGTTTTTGAAAGTGGCATCATCAGAACAGATGTGACGGAGGCAAAGGAACTGGGAGAATGGGATGGAGTCCTTACAGGAAGCGGGGTGTGAGGAGCTGTAGTCGAGGTAGCTGTGGGAGTTGGTTGACTTGTAATGGATATTGGTGGACAGTCTATCACCAGAAATTGAGACAGAGAGGTCAAGGGAAGGGAAGTGTCAAAGATGGACCATGTGAAAATGATGGAGGGGTGGGGAAATTGGAAGCAAAATTAATAAATTTTTCCAGGTCCAGAGGAGTGCATGAAGCAGCACCAAAGCAATCATCGATGTACTGGAGAAAGATTTGGGGAGGGGGCCGGAGTAGGACTGGAACAAGGAATGTTTCACATACCCCATAAAGAGACAGACTTAACTGGGGCCCATGCGGGTACTCATAGCCTCACCTTTTATTTGAAGAAAGTATAAGGAGTTTAAGGAGAAATTGTTCTGTGTGAGAACAAGTTCAGCCAGACAGAGGAGCGTAATGGTGGATGGGGATTGTTCGGGCATCTGTTCAGGAAAGAAGCGGAGAGCCCTCAGACCATCCTGGTGGGGGATGGAGGTGTAGAGCGATTGGACGTCCATGGTGAAGAGGAGGCAGTTGGGGCCAGGGAACTGGAAATTGTTGATATGATGTAGGGTGTCAGAGGAATCATGGATGTAGGTGGGAAGGGACTGGACAAGGGGAGAGAGAATGGAGTCAAGATAGCAAGAAATGAGTTCCGTGGGGCAGGAACAGGCTGACACAATCGGTTTGCCAGGACAGTAATATGTGGCCTTGTCTCAGTCTGAAGATGTGCTTCTTGTTTGTGACAAACTATGCATGGCCGTATGATCATTTGACTTAAGATTCCAGTCCAACACAACCTTTTCAAGCTAAAATCGCTTAGTTCAGTGGATAGCACTCTCGCTTCCATGTCCTATTCCAAGACTTGAGTACATAGTCCAAATGATATTCCCAGTGCAGTACTGAGGGAGTGCTGCACTGTTGGAGGTGTCCTTATTTGGATGAGATAAACCGAGGCCCTGTCTGCCCTCATCACATGATGCTATTTTGATGAAGAGCAGGACAGTTCTCCCTGTTATCCTTGCCAATATTTATCCCTCAAACAACATCACAAAAACAGATTATCTGGTTATTATCACAATGCTATTTGTGGAATCCTGCTGTGCGTTAATTGACTACTATGTTACCTAAGTTACAACAGTGACAATATTTCAAAAGTACCTCACTGACTGGGAAATGTTTTGGGATGTCCTGAGGTTGTGAAAGGTGCAATTTAATTTCATGTCTTTCTTTATTTAGAACAGAGAAGGTTAAGGGGAGATTTAATTGAGATTGTTCAAAATTGTGAAGGGTTTTGATGGAGTAAATGAGGAGAAATCATTTCCACTCGCATGAGGGTCGGTAACTTAAAGGAGAGAGGAACCTAGGAACAGGAGGAGGCTATTTAACCCCTCAAGCCTATTCCCACCATTCAGTGAAATCATGTCTGTTCTGTTACATAACTCCATACTTTGCCCCATGATCCTTAATACCTTTGCTTAACAAAAACCTACCAATCTCAGATGTTAAATTAATAATTTGTCCAGTATTAATTACTGTTGCAGAAGTACCTTTGGCATGTAGAAGTATTTCCTAATTTCACTCCCGGAAGGTCTGGCTCTAATTTTTAGACTATGATCCCCCTCGTCCTGGATTCCCCCACCAGAGGAAATAGTTTCTTGCTAGCTACTCTATCTGTTCCCCTTAATATCTTGAAAACTTTGATCAAATCGCCCCTTAACCTTCCAAATTCCAGCAAACACAACCCCAGTGTACATTTTTTAGTCTTTCATGTGATGTGGATGTCACTGGCAAGGCCAGCATTTGATGCCCATCCCTAATTGCCCTCAAGGGAGTGGTGATAAGCTACCTTCTTGAACTGCTGCAGTCCAGAACAACTGAGTAGCTTGCTAGGCCACTTTAGAGAGCAGTTAAGAGTCAACCACATTGCTGTGGGTCTGGCGTCACATGCAGGCCAGACCAGGTAAGGACAATAGTGAACCAGGTGGGTTTTTACGACAATCGATGATTGTTTCATGGTCACCATTATAGAGACTAGCTTTATAATTCCAGATTTTTACTAAATTTAAATTCCACCAGCTGCCATGGTGAGACTAGAACCCATGTCGCCAGGGCATTAGCCTGGGCTTCTGGATTGCTCATCTAATAGCATTACCACTGCAGCACCATCCCCCCCTATTCTCTCCTGATAATTTAATCCTCGGAGTCCAGGAATCATTCTAGTAAATCTAAGGTGCACTTCCTGCAAGGCCATTCAAGACTTCCTAATGTGTGGTGTCCAGAACTGCTCACAGTAACTCCAGGTCTAACCAGGGCTTTGTATAGCTGAAGCATGACTTCTACCTCACTGTGTTCTCATCCTCTAGGTATGAAGACCAGCATTCCATTGACCTTTGATTATTTCCTATAGGGCCAGTTAGCTTGGATAGTTAATAGTGCGGTGCTTAATAGTGCTGACAGCATCAGTTCATTTCTACCAACTAAGGTCGTTCTTGGAGCCTGCAACATCTCCTTTCCCCATTATAATATCATGGCATCATTGAGCTTTGATTAACTTCCTTTACATACCAAGGACACTACATGAAGATTGAGAGAGATTATTTTCTGTATCTGTTCATGACATTTTAATGATCTGTGTATCTAAACCCCCAAGTCTCTTTGGATCTCCACTGTTTCCGGCTTTTCATCATCTAGAATGTTCTATTTTTTTTTCGGTCCAAAGTGGATGACCTCTCATCTGCCTATATTGAAATCCATTTGCCACAGTTTTGCTCATTAGTATAATCTATTAATTTTTCTTTGTTAAATCTCCACAGATTTAAGATAATTGGCAAAAGTACTTGAGGGAAAATGAGGAAAGAAATTCGACATAATGAGTTCCCAAGACCTGGAACACAGAGCCTGGATGTGTACGCAAAAATAATTTTCATAAGGAAATTGTACAAACGTTCGTAAAGGAAAACTTCACAAAGCTATGGGGAAAGAGTAGGGGGAGTGGGACTGATTGGATAGCTCTTTCAGAGAGATATGGCACAAGCACAATGGGCTGAATAGCCTCCTGTACTATAAGATTCTGTGAAACTCAGAGCTCTGACAGTACAGCTCAGGGGTTGAGAGCAGTGATGGAGAGAAAGAGCTGGGTGTCATCAGTGTGAGCAGTGGGAGCTGAACATTGTCTCTTCAGATGCAGTCCCTGAGGGGCAGCATGTATATGAGGAAGAAGAGGGAGCCAAGGATCTCTGAATTTATGAACTAATATAGCCACAATCTGAGTGTCAGGACCCCTTTTTATTTAATCCTGCTTCTAAAGACATTTTCCGTTCTGTAGGCCAATCAGAACAATGAACAAGTAGCCTCTTCCCAAGCCTTTGGATTGTCCAACTTTTTGAGAGGCTACTGGGAGGTAAGCGTCAGACAGTCGTCGATCCATCTGCTGCCTTTCCTTCACCATTCCCTCTTCTGTAGAGGTAAACTTGTGTTTGTTTAAACTCCCAGCACGAGAGTGCAAACTATGCAACTGAAGAGCCTGCATGATAATGTAGAGTTTGATTCAGTTGAGATGGAAGAAATGGCAGCTGAGAGTGAGGGAAAGGCCCTTAGCCCTGCTTGAGTAAGCTCTCTCCACCTCATCTACCCATCAACAAGTGAGGATAAAAATCAGCCTTGGGCCCATTGCCTCAGGCCTGGTTTTAAGTGCTGGTTTTAAAACTTTCTTCTCATTTCGCTCTCATTTTATTACAGCCTCTAATTACCACTTTGGATAATTAGAAAACCAAGATAAATAATCACATAAATTACCTTTTCCATTGCTGCCCTGCAGAGGGAACTCATTAAAAATGATGTACTACTCACTATCTAACTACAAGGAAAAGACAGCAGTAAATCTTATGCCAACAGTCTACAGATAAATTAGCCGCAGACACTTTGAAGTGCCTCTCTCTTCTGTAACCCAATATCAAACGCTTTAATTAGGCGAGAATTTGTTTTTAAATAAATCTTCATTGTGGGGTGAAGGGAATCACCGTTTCTTTTGTTGTTTTTTAAGAAAATAGGTTGATTGCAATCAGGTAGATGAGGTGTCCCAATTGCTGGATTTATACAGGACACTAAAGTATATCAAATAGACTCGGTTAAACAACCTAAGCTTCCGGTCACTTATCCGCGCCATTGCTAAAACCCCCTATTTCCGCCTCTGTAACATCGCCTGTTTCCACCCCTGTCTCAGCTCATATGCTGCTGAAACTCTCATCCATGTCTTAATTGTTACCTCTAGACTTGACTAGTCTAACACACTTCTGGTTGGTATCCCACATTCTATCCTCCATAAACCTGAGATCATCCAAAACTCTCCTGTCCATGTCCTTACTTGTACCAAGTCCCGTTCCTCTATCACCCCTGCGCTCACTGACCTACAATGCCTCCTGATCTGGCAATTCCTCGATTTCAAAATTATCATCCTTATGTTCAAATCCCTCCGTGGCCTTGCCCCTCCCCATTTCTGTAATCACCTCCAGCCCTCACAATCATCCAAGATATCTGTGCCCCTCTAATTCCGGAGCATCCCCAATTCTAATCCACCCATCATCGGAGCCTTCAGCAGCCTGGGCCCCAAGTGCTGGAATTCCCTCTCTTAACCTCTCGGGTTCTCTTTCCTTTTGGCCACCAGTCCTAATATCTGCTTATGTGTCTCAGTGTCAAATTTTATTTGATATCACTCCTGTGAAGTGCATTGGAACAATTTTACTGTATTGAAAGGAGCTTTATAAAAACAAGCTGTTGTTGTTGGTTTTGCCATTGTAAAGTTTCCTTGCTTTCTCAAGCCAGAGTAGGTCTGTGTGAGTGCCAGCAGCCCTCCTGCACGCTGTCTAAATTGCAATTCCCCACATCTGAGCTAAGAGAGTGAAGGTGGTCGGCTATTTAACAGATTGGGGAATCGCAAGCAATCCTAATCCTCTACAACAATAACCTGCATTTATATAACACATTTAAACTATTAAAATTCCCAAGGCACTTCACAGGAATGGTAACAAACAAAATTTGACATCAAACCAAAGACAGGGTCATTGAGACTTCAAATTTAGGTGACCAAATGCTCGGTCGAAGAGTAGGTTTTGAGGAGAGTCCTGAAGGAGGAGAGAGGGGCAGAGATGTAGAGAGGTTTAGGAAGGAAAGCCCCGAGCTTAGGGTGCTGGCAGCTGGAGGCACAGCCAGCAATGGCAGAGCGAAGCGATTGGGAGATGGGGGAAGAGGCCAGAATTAGAGGAACGCAGAGATCTTGGAAGGTGCTAGGGCTTGGGGGCGGGATGGGGGCAGGGGGTGCACAGTGATGAGGCCATGGAGGGATTTGAAAACAAGGAGGAGAATTTTAAAATTGAAGCATTGATACAGTGGGAACCAATGTAGGTTCTACTTTGAAGAAGAGTCATACAGACTCGAAACCTTAACTCTGTTTCTCTGTCCACAGACGCTGCCAAACCTGCTGAGGTTTTTCGAGCATTTCCTGTTTTTATTTCAGATTTCCAGCATCTGCAGTATTTTACTTTTATAACCAAGGTAGGTTATCAAACACAGGTATGATAGGCGAACAGGACTTGTTGCGTGTTAGACCATTGGCTACAGATTTTTGGATGAGCTGAAGTTTACACAGGGTAGAAGATGGGGAGACTGGCCAGGAGAGAGTAGGAATAGTCGAATCTGGAGAAGGAGGTAAAGAGTGGGAAGAGGAGGAAGAGGAGGGCAGGGAGCAGGAGGAGGAAAGAAATAGGAGCAAACCCATCGTTATCATATTCTGACCTCATAACCATCATACAGAATTTAATTTTAGTCTTTCCAAGTGGGTAAACCTCTGCAGTTATTTGAAGTTTCCCTTTCTGTTCATCCTGCCAATACCTCTCTCAAATTAATTGCCCTTCACAGTGTGTCAAAGTTAATTGTTCAGATGAAGTGTAAGCTAGATTTGCCAGGGGGTGGTGGCTCTTTCTCAGTGTGTGGATGCAACCTGTACACCTGAATTCTGGTCAGTGGGTTCCCCACCCCCTTGTCTGCCAGGAGATCACTTACACCCAGGTGACGGGTAACATCCTCGTTTGCTTTTCAAAAAGTGTCAAAACTTGTCCATTGACATGCTCAAAGCTTCTCAATTGCCTGAACCCTACAGCTAACTTCATAATTACTTGTGAAATGTCGACAGACTGAAATTCAAATGAGCTTGACAACTGTTAGCAAATTGCTGGCCTCTCATGTTCTAGTTTCACTCCTGGTTGTGAAAGAAAGTCCAGGTGGAGGGGTGGAGAGGGATAGATAGAAAGGTAAGAGAAGCAGTGAGAAAGGTCTTAAGGCAAAGCATAAAAGGACAGAGAGAAAAAAGAAGGGGGAGACAGAAAACCATAGAGTCACATAGAAAAACATAAAAAGATACAGAGAAGGTGGAAAGAGAGGAAGAGAGCCACAGAGAGAAAGGGAGCAAAGGGAGGAAGCCAGAGAGAGAGAGAAAAAGGAGACAGATAGAGAGCTCATGGAGAGACAGAGAGAAACCATAAAGTGAAAAGGGAGAGGGAGGGGACCACAGAGAGAAAACAGAGAGAGGGAACGAAAGAGAGAATCAGATAAAGGAGCAAGAGGAAGAAAACCATAAAGAAAAGAAGAGAAAGTTAGTGAGGACGGGGAAAGAGAGAGAGAAAGAGAGGACCATGGACAGAGAGAGAACAGAGGGAAAGTAGGGGAGAACCAGAGAGAAAAAGGAAAGTGAACCACAGTGAGACCAAAAAGGGGGTAAGAGAACTATACAGAGAAAACACAAAGAACTTGAGAAGCATAGAGGGACAGAGAAAAGGGGAGATAAAGGAGCTTAGAGAAAGGTGCTCTGACATTGCACAAATTCAGTAAAAGGAAAGAGAAACTTGTATTTTTATAGCACTTTTAATAACCTGAGACTGTCCCAAAACATTTACAGCCAATTAAGTATTTTCAAAGTATAGTCCCTATTGTAATGTGATAATGAATCTGGTTTAGTGATGTTAACTGAGGTATAACTATTGCCCAGGACACCAGTCTGATCTCCTCTGCTCTGCCTTGCAACAGTGACACAGAATCTGTTATGTCCAACTGAGGGAAAATTTGGCCTCATTTAAACATCTCATCTGAAAGGCAGCTTCCACAGTGCAGCACTCCCTCAGTTCTGACCCTCCGGCAGTACAGCACTCCCTCAGTTCTGACCCTCGGCAGTGTAGCACTCCCTCAGTACTGACCCTCCGGCAGTACAACACTCCCTCAGTTCTGACCCTCCGACAGTGTAGCACTCCCTCAGTACTGACCCTCCAACAGTGCAGCGTTCCCTCAGTTCTGACTCTCTGACAGTGCAGTGGTCCCTCAGTGCTGAACCTCCAACAATGCAATGCTCCATCAGCACTGACCCTCCAACAGTGCAGGACTCCCTCAGTCCTCACCTTCCAACAGTGCGGCACTCCCTAAGTATTGACCCTCCAACTGTGCAGCATTCCCTGTGTTGACCCTCCAACAATGCAGCACTCCCTCAGTACTGACTCTCCAACTGTGCGACACTCCCCCAGCACTGAACCTCCAACAGTGCGGTGCTTCCAATTGATTTTATGCTCAAAAATGGGGCCTTGAACCCACAACCTCAGAGGTAAGAGTGCCAACCACTGAGCCCTGGTCGATTCTTCAGTCTATATTTGTTACTCTGCTTGTTCAACACAACAATGTAAATCAGCCAATGTTCCAAAACTGACAACATGGTCAGCCAATCAAGTTGAGTAAAAACTTTTCCATCAAATAGATTTCAGTGAATACAGGGAGCTAAATCCAACAACCCTGAAAACAAGTGTGGGCTCTCAACAGGTGACTAACTTGCATCAGTTGATTGCAATGAATGCCAACTTCATGCTGCCTGCTCATTTCAATAATTTCAGCATCCTGTCAGCATTAACCATGTTGTGATAAAAGCAAAATACTCTGGATGCTGGAAATCTGAAATAAAAACAGAAAATGCTGGAAAAGATCAGCAGGTCTGGCAGCATATGTGGAGAGAGAAACAGAGTTAATGTTTCAAGTCTGTATGACTCTTAATCTGTAGGGTGCAAGGGCAGGTGCCCCAGATGTCTCACTCCAGAGGTCTTAGATGAAGCCTTTGGAACAGGGTAGCCAACAGAAGACACTGATGGGCATGCACAATGAAATGCTTTGTGCACAGGGCAGCGTGCCAGAATACCTCTAGTCAATTTGTCAAGAAACATGGAGGAGTTGGAACCAATGCTTTCCAACACGGAAGAGGTGGCTAAATCCGTTTGCACACTGGTGGGTCCAACACCTGATGGCTAATGTCTCAGCTTCTATTGCAGCACAAGCAGCAAACACCAAACATTTGAATGCTGCAAAGAAAGCTTAGTGTTCTGCAGTGGAAGCACAGAGAGCTGCAGTGGAACCTCAGAGTGCTGCAGCGGAAGCGCAGAGTACTGTAGAGGACACGGATTGCTGCATTAGGAAGTTCGGAATGTTGCAGAGGAAACTCAGAGCTCTGCATGAGGAAGTTCAGAGTGCTGCAGAAGAAGCCCAGACTGCTGCAGAGGATGCTCAGAGTGCTGCAGAGGAATCTCAGATTGCTGCAGAAGAAGCCCAGACTGCTGCAGAGGAAGCCCAGAGTGCTGCAGAGGAAGCTCAGAGTGCTCCCAAGGAATCACAGAATCTTAATAGCAAAGAAGGACGCAATTTGGTCCATCATGTCTGCAACAGCTCTCCAACTGAGCATTATGATCTAGTGCCATTGCCCTGCCTTACCCCCGTACCCCTGCACATTGTTTTTATTCAAATAATCATCTAATGTCCTCTTGAACACCTCAATTGAGCCTGTCTCCACCACACTTCCAGATAGGGCATTCCAGACCCGAACCATTCATTGTATGGAAACATTTTTTCTCATGTCACACTTGTTTCTTTAGCAAGTCATTTAAAATCTGTGCCCTCTTGTTCTTGATCCATTTATGAGTGAGAACAGCTTCTCCCTATCTACTCTGTCCAGCCCCCTCATGATTTTGAACATCTCTATCAAATCTTCTCTCAGCCTTCTTCTCTCCAAGGAGAAGTCCCAATCTCTACAATCTATCCTCAAAGCTGAAGTTTCTTATCCTTGGAACCATTCTTGTAAACCTCTTCTGCACTCTCTCCAATGTGTTCACATCCTTCCTTTAATATGGTGCCCAGAATTGTACACAATATTCCAGCTGAGGTGTAATGAGTGTCTTATATAAATTCAGCATAACCTCCCTGCTCCTGTACTCTATGCCCCTATTAATAAAGCCCAGGATAGTATATGCTTTATTAACTGCTCTCCACATGTCCTTCCGCCTTCAATGATCTATGCACACCTACACCCAAGTCTTTCTGCTCCTACACTCCCTTCAAAATTTCACCCCTTATTTTATATTGTCTGTCCATGTTCTTCCTACCAAAATTCATCACCTTACACTTCTCCGCATTGAACTTCATCTGCCACCTATCTGCCCACTCCACCAATTTGTCTATGTCCTCTTGAAGTTCCACATCATCCTCCACGCAGTTTACAACAATCCCAAGCTTTGTATCATCCACAAACTTTGAAATTGTCCCCTGAACACCAAGATCTAGATCATTAATATATATCAGGAAAAGCAGGGTTCCCAATACCAATGCCTGGGGAACTCCAGTACAAACCTTCCTCCAGCCCGAAAAATATCCATAGATCATTGCTCTCTGCTTCCTAATTTTCAGCCAATTTTGTATCCACGTTGCTACTGTCCCTTTTATTCCATGAACAATAACTTTTCTCACAAGTCTGTTGTGTGGCACTGTGTCAAATGCCTTTTCAAAGTCCAAGTGCACCACATCAACAGCATTACCCTCATCGACCTTTTCTGTTACCTCTTCAAAAAATTCCAGCAAGTTAGTTGAACATGATTTCCCCTTTAGAAATCCATGCTGACTCTTCCTTATCAACCCATATTTTTCCATGTGACTACTAATTCTATCCCAAATAATTGTTGCTAGAATCTTGCCCACCACTGAAGTTAAACTCACTGGTCTGTCATTGTTGGGCTTATCCCTACAACCTTTTTTGAACAAGGGTGTAATGTTTGCAATTCTCCAGTCCTCTGGTACCATCCCTGAGTCTAGGGAAGATTATGGCCAGTGCCCCTGCAATTTCTATTCTCACTTCCTTCTATATCTTTGGATGCATCTCATCCAGTCCCAGTGCCTTGTCAACTTTAAGTACCAACAGTCTATTCAACACTTCCTCCTTATCAATTTTGAATCCTTCTAGTGACAGAGTTTCCTTGTCTGTCACCATGGCCTGGGTAGCATCTACCTCCTTGGTAAAGGCAGATGCAAAGTATTCATTTAATACCTCAGTTATGGACCCTTTGTCCATGTGTAAATTCCCTTTTAGGTCCCTAATCACCCCTACTCCTCTTTTTACCACCCTTTTACTATATATATGCTTATAGAAGACTCTGGGATTCCCCTTTATGTTGGCTACCAGTCTTTTCTCATAACCCCTCTTTGCTTCTCTAATATGCTTTTTCACCTCCCCTATGAACCTTCTGTATTCCTTTTGGTTCTCAATTGTATTTTCTCCCTGACACCCTTCAGAAGCGCACTTTTTCTTCTTTATCTTAATTTCAATTTCCTTTGTCATCTAGGGAGCTCTGGATTTGTTTGACCCATCTTTCCCTTTCCATGGAACATATCTTGACTGTGCCCGAACCGATTCTTTTTTGAAGGTAGCACATTGTTGAACTACAGCTTTTCCTGCCAATCTTTCATTCCAGCCTATTTGGCCCAGCTCAGTTATTGCTCCATCAAAGTCGGCTCTCGTCCAGTTAATTATTTTTATTCTGGATTGCCTATTGTCCTTTTCTTTCATCATCCTAAAACATACAATACAATGATCACTGTCTCCAAAATACTCCCCCACTGGCACTTGATCTACTTGGTCCAAGAACCAAGTCTAACAGTACATCTTTTATTGTTGGATTGGGCAGATACTGATGTAGAAAATTCTCTTGAACACAATCTAGGAGCTTTTGCCCCTCTCCGCCCTTTACACGACCACTGTCCCAGTCTACATTCAGGTAATTCAAGTCCCCCATTGTAACTACTCTACAATGCCTGCATCTCTCTGTAATTACCCTGCAGATTTGTTCTTCTACATCCTTCTCACTATTTGGTGGTCTATAGACTACACTGAGCAATGTAATTGCACCTTTGTTGTTCCTTAGCTTTAGACAAATTGATTCTGTCCTTGAACCCTCTGGAGCATCCTCTTTCTCCAGCTCTGTAATGCTCTCCTTAACCAATATTGCCTTTCCTCCTCCTTTCCTATCTCTTCTGAACACCTTGTACCCAGGAATATTTAACACCCAATTCTGCCTTTCCTTCAGCCAGGTCTCTATTATCACCACAACATCATATTTCCACATGGCAATCTGTGCCTGTAACTCCCCAATCTTATTTACTATACTCCATGCATTCACATACATGCATAGTAACCCTGATTTAGAATTTATTACTTTCTCCCTTACCCCGACTTTACCTATTAAATTACTATTGTCTATACTAGTGCTATCTGTCTCCCAATATTTTGTGCACCCTGGTATTCCTCTATAATACTTTCTCTAGGTTCCCACACCTCTGCCGAGTTAGTTTAAAGCCCTCCCAACAGCACAAGCAAAAAGCCCTGCAAGGAACTCAGTCCCAGCTCTGTTCAGGTGCAACCTATCTGGCTTGTACAGGTGCCATCTTCCCCAGAGCTAGTCCCAATGTCCCAGGAATCTAAAGCCCTCCCTGCACCACCTTTCTCACCATGTATTCATCTGTCTTATTCTCTTATTTCTGGACTCACTGGTACGTGTCACTGGGAGCAATCTGGAGATTACTACATTAGAGGTTCCGCTTGTTAATTTTCTACCTAGCTCCCTAAATTCTAATTGCAGGACCACATCCCCCTTCCTATCTAAGTCATTGGTAGGAATGTGGACCATGACCTTTGGCTGATCACTCTCCCCCAGAAGAATGTCCTGTAGCCGATCTGTGACATCCTTGACCCTGGCACCAGGGAGGCAACATACCATCCCGGAGTCACGCCTACGGCAACAGAAATGCCTGAGTGTTCCCCTAATCAATGAAGTTCCTATCACTATAGCTCTTTCTTTCTCCGTTCTCCCCTCCTGTACAGCCAAGTCACTCATGGTGCCACAAACTTGGCTCTGACTGCACTCCTCTGAGGAACTAGCGCCCTCACCACCAGCTTCCAAAACAGAAAAATAATTTGTGAGCGGGACTCCTGCACTACCAGCCTACTTCTCTTGGACTCCCTGGCGGTCACCCATTCCCTCTCTGTCTCCAGGCCCTTAAGCTGTAGTGTGACCACCTCGCTGAACGTGCTATCCACATAGCTCTCAACCTCGCTGATGCACCACAGTGACTCCAGCCGCCACTCAAGCTCTGAAACCTGCAGCTGAAGTTTCTGCAGCTGACAGCACTTCCTGCACATGTGGTCAGCTAGGACACCGGTAGCGCCATGACTTCACGCATATGTTAACTTATGTTCCCTTATGTTAACTTTATTCTATTTTAAATTATTTATATTACTTTATTATATTGGCCCTTAAATTTCCATTATTCCTGGCGCTTCACAGTTAAATCCAAGTATAGGAACTTTAAAAATATTGCACTTTTCTAATTTATTCACCAGTTCCTACTTAACAAGGCTGCCACTCTTCTTTAAGCAAAGGAGGGAAAAGAAAGGATCACCTCCTCCCTCAGTCACCAAACTCCAACTGAAACTCTCTACTGCAGCCAAACATAGCACTACAGTCCAGACAAAGTCAGCACTATAAGATAGCCTACTTTTATACATCTCAACCTAGCCTCTGAAAACCTGATGAAACCAGTAATCTAATTAACTAGTTGTAGCTGCAAGCTGAGCCTCTGGGAGCCATATTGTAAGGCTGGACTAAAACTCACCTTCTTCCAACCCTAACAGCAACTTTTAGTTAATTGCTAAATTAAATAAAGACTACACTTCAGATAGAATTTAACCCTTAATTTAACCCATAAACTCCCTCAGTCACCAAGCTCCAACTGAAGCTCTCTGCTGTACCCAAACACAGCACATCCGCTGCAGTGAAAGCTCAGAGCACTGCAGTGAAAGCTCAAAGCGCTGCAGTGAAAGCTCAGAGCGCTGCAGTGGAAGCTTAGTGCGCTGCAGAGGAATCTCAGAGTGCTGCAGTGGAAGCTCAGAGCGCTGCAGTAGAAGCTCAGTGCGCTGCAGTGGAAGCTCAGAGCGCTGCAGTGGAAGCTCAGTGCACTGTGGTGGAAGCTCAGTGCACTGCGGTGGAAGCTCAGAGTGCTGCAGTGGAAGCTCAGTGCACTGCAGTGGAAGTTCAGAGCACTGCAGATAAATCCGAGAATGCGGTGAAGTAAGTTCAGTGTGCTGCAGAGGAAGTTCGGAGTAAGGCAGAGGATGTTCACAGTGCTGCAGATGAATCTCAGAATGCTACAAAGTAAGTTCAGTATGCTGCAGCAAAAGCTCAGAGCGCTGCAAAGTAAGTTCAGAGTGTTGCAGAGGAAGCTGAAACTGCTGCAGTGGAAGATCAGAATGCTTCAAAGTAAGTTCAGAGTGCTGGAAAGGAAGTTCAGTGTGCTGGAGATAATTCTCAGCTTGCTGCAAAGTAGGTTCAGTGTGTTGGTGAGGAGGTTCAGTGAGCTGAGCAGAAGCTCAGAATGCTGCAGATAAATCTCAGAATGAGGCAAAGTCCAGAGTGCTGCAGTGGAAACTCAGTGTACTGCAGTGGAGGCTTAGAGTGCTGCAGATAATTCTCAGAATGCTGCAAAGTAAGTTCAGTGAGCTGGAGAGGATGTTGAGTGCTGCAGTGGACCAGTGCTGCTTCAGAGGAATTTCAGAACGCTGCAGAGGAGGCTCAGAGTGCTGCAGAGGAGGCTCAGATTGCTGCAGCCAAATCCCAGAATGCAGTAAAGTTAGTTCAATGTGCTGCAGAGAAGTTCAGAGTGCGGGAGAGGAAGTTCAGAGTGATGCAGCAGAAGACCAGAGTGCTTCAGTGGGAAGCTCAGAATTTTGCAGAGAGGCTCAGCATGCTGCAGATAAATCTCGAAATGCTGCAAAGTATGTTCAGAGTGCTGCAGAAGAAGCTGAAAAGGCTGCAGTGGAAGGTCAGAATGCTGCAGAGTAAGTTCAGAGTGCTGGAGAGGAAGTTCAGAGGCTGCAGTGGAAGCTCAGAGTGTTGCAGATAATTCCGAGAATGCGGCAAAGAAAGTTCAGTGTGCTGGTGAGGAGGTTCAGTGTGCTGCAGCGGACAATCAGAGGGCTGTAGGAAAAGCTCAGAATGAGGCAAAGTGAGTTCAGTGTGCGGCAGAGGAAGTTCAGAGTGCTGCAGAGGAATCACACAGAATCACAGTGCAGAAGATGCCCTTCGGCCAACACGTGATAAACACCTGACCTACCTACCTAATCCCATTTACCAGCATTTGGCCCATAGCCTTGAATGTTATGACGTGCCAAGTGCTCAGCCAGGTACTTTTTAAAGGGTGTGAGGCAACCCGCCTCCACCACCCTCCCAGGCAGCGCATTCCAGACCATCACCACCCTCTGGGTAAAAAAACTTTTCCTCACATGCTCCCTAAACCGCCTGCCCCTCACCTTGAACTTATGCCCCCTTGTGACTAATCTTTCAACCAAGGGAACAGCTGTTCCCTATCCACCCTGTCCATGCCCCACATAATCTTGTACACCTCGATCAGGTCACCCCTCAGTCTTCTCTGCTCCAGTGAAAACAACCCAAGTCTATCCAACCATTCTTCATAACTTAAATGTTTCATCTCAGGCAACATCCTGGGGAATCCTCTGCACCCCTCCAGTGCAATCACATCCTTCCTATAATGTGGAGGCCAGAACTGCACACAGTACTCCAGCTGTGGCCTCACCAAGGTTCTATACAACTCCAACATGACCTCCCTACTTGTGTAATCTATGCCTCGATTGATAAAGGCAAGTGTCCTATATGTCTTTTTCACCACCCCACTAACATGCCCCTCCGCCTTCAGAGATCTATGGACACACATGCCAAGGTCCCTTTGTTCCTCAGAACTACCTAGTGTCATGCCGTTCATTGAATACTTCATTGTCAAATTACTCCTTCCAAAGTGTATCACCTCACACTTTTCAGGGTTAAATTCCATCTGCCAC
The DNA here is from genome assembly GCF_017639515.1 of Carcharodon carcharias. Classification (NCBI taxonomy): domain Eukaryota; kingdom Metazoa; phylum Chordata; class Chondrichthyes; order Lamniformes; family Lamnidae; genus Carcharodon; species Carcharodon carcharias. The sequence continues at coordinate 102,568,793 of NC_054483.1, forward strand.
TTACCTGCCCATTTGACCATCCTGTCTATATCTTCCTGTAGCCCAAGTCAATCAACATTACTGTTAACCACCCGGCCAATCTTTGTGTCATCCGCAAATTTACTAATCCTACCCCCCACATAGTCATCTATGTCGTTTATATAAATGACAAATAATAGAGGACCCAGCACAGATCCCTGTGGTATGCCACTGGACATTGGCTTCCAGTCACTAAAGCATCCTTCTGTCAACACCCTCTGTCTCCTACAACTAAGCCAATTTTGAATCCACCTTATCAAATTATCTGTATCCCATGTGCATTTGCCTTCTTTATAAGTCTCCCATGTGGAACCTTGTCAAAGGCTTTGCTGAAATCCATATAAACTACATCAACTGCACTACCTTCATCTACACATCTGGTCCCCTCCTCAAAAAATTCAATCAAATTTGTTAGGCATGACGTCCCTCCGACAAAGCCATGCTGACTATCCTTGATCAAACCTTGCATCTCCAAGTAGAGATAGATACTCTCCTTCAGAATTTTCTCTAATAGTTTCCCTACCAGTGCCGTGAGACTCACTGGCCTGTAGTTCCCTGGATTATCTCTACAACCCTTCTTAAATAACGGAACCACATTAGCTGTTCTCCAGTCCTCTGGCACCACCCCCGTGGCCAGAGAGGTATTAAAAATTCGGGTCAGAGCCCCTGCGATCTCCTCCTTTGCCTCCCTCAGCAGTCTGGGACACAAATCATCTAGACCTGGATATTTGTCCACTTTTAAGCCTGCCATCACCTCCAATACCTTGTCACTCCCTATATCAATTTGCTTAAGAACCTTGCAGTCTCTCTCCCCAAGTTCGAAAGCTTCATCCTCATTCTCTTAGGTGATGACGGATGTGAAGTATTCATTCAACACTCTAGCGATGTCCTCTGGCTCCACCCATAGATTGCCCCCTTGGTCCCGAATGGGCCCTACTCTTTCCCTGGTTATCTTCTTCCCATTGATATACTTGAAGAATATCTTGGGATTTTCCCTACTTTTAACAGCCAGAGCTTTCTCATATCCCCTCTTTGCTCTCCTAATTGATTTCTTAAGATCCACCCTGCACTTTCTGAACTCCATGAATGCCTCCACTGATTTGCTTCCCTTGTACCTGCTAAAAGCCTCTCTTTTCCTTCTCATCGTATCCTGAATATCTCTGGCCATCCATGGTTCTCTGGGCTTGTTACTCCTTCCTATCACCCCAGAGGGAACATGTTGAGCCTGTACCCTCCCCATTTCCTTTTTGAACACCCCCCACTGCTCTTCTGTAGATTTCCCCACAAGTAGCTGTTCCCAGTCTACCTTGGCCTGATCCTGCCTTATTTTACTAAAAACCACTCTCCCCAAGTCCAAAACATTTTTTTGCAACTTGTCAATTTCTTTGTCCATAACAAACTTAAACTCTACCATGTTGTGGTCGCTATTGCTAAAATGCTCACCCACGACCACCTCAGCCACCTGTCCAGCTTCATTCCCCAGAATTAGGTCCAGCACTGCGCCGTCCCTTGTTGAACCCTCTACATATTGACCTAAAAAGTTCTCCTGTACACACTTCAAGAAATCCACTCCATCCAAGCCCTTAACACTATGTCTATCCAAATTAAGGTTGGGAAAGTTGAAATCACCTAATATAATTACCCTATTGTTATTGTTTTTACACACCTCCACAAATTGTGCACATATTTGCTCCTCAATTTCCCGCTGACTATCTGGGGGTCTATAATAAACACCTAACAATGTGGCTGCCCCGTTTTTATTCCTAAGCTCAACCCACAAAGCTTCATTCAAGCCCCCTCCAAGATATCATCTATCCTTATTGCAGTAACTGACTCCTTCACTAATAATGCAACGCCTCCTCCTCTTTTACCCCCTCCCCTGTCTCGCCTAAAGATTCTATATCCCAGAATGTTGAGCTGCCAATCCTGCCTTTCTCTCAACCACGTCTCAGTGATGGCTACTATATCACAATTCCACGTGTCAATCCTCACCCTTAACTCATCCGTTTTACCTGTAATACTCCTGGCATTAAAGTAGAGACCATCCAGCCTTGCCTTACTCCCCTGAAGCTTAATGCAGCTGTACTCCCTGTGACTTAATTGTTTTACTGTATTATGATGTGTCCCTATTCTGCTAACATTCTGTGTCTCTTCCCCTTGCTGAATTAGTTTAAACTCCTCCCAACAGCAGTCGAAAACCCACCTGCAAGGATGTTAGTCCCGCTCTGGTTCAGAGGTAGACCATCCCGCTTGTACAGGTCCCACCTTCCCCAGAAACGGTCCCACTGATACAGGAATCTAAAACCCTCCCTCCTGCACCAACTCTTAAGCCACGTATTCAGCTGCGCTATTCTCCTATTTCTGAGCTCGCTAGCACGTAGCACTGGGAGTAATCCAGAGATTACAACCCGAGAGGTCTTGCTTTTTAGTCTACTGCCTAACTCCCTGAATTCTTGATGCAAGACCTCATCACTCTCTCTACCTTTGTCATTGGTACCAACATGTACTATGACCTCTGCCTTATCACCCTCCCCCTTCAGGATGCTCTGCAGCCATTCAGTGACATCCCGAACCCTGGCACCAGGGAGGCAACACACCATCCTAGAGTCATGTTGATAGCCACAGTAGCACCTATCTGTTCCCCTGACTATAGAATCCCCTATTACTATTGCTCTTCCTCCCTTCCTCACCTCCTGTACAGACAGGCTGCTTGTGGTGCCAGAAGCTTGGCTCTGTCTGCACTTCCTGGAGGAACCAGTGCCCTCACCAGTCTCAAAAATGGAATACCGATTTGCGAGCGGGACCCCAGGGGAGTCCTGAACTACCTGATTCTCCTGTACTGCCTGGTGGTCACCCATTCCCTTCCTTCCTCAAGTCCCTTCATCTTCGGTGTGACCACCTCTCTAAATGTGCTATCCACGATGCTCACAGACTTGCGGATGCTACACAGTGTCCCCAGCCGCCATTCCAGCTCTGAAACTCGAGCTTCCAGGAGCTACAGCTGGACACACTTCCTGCACACATGCTGGTCCCAGGCACAGGAAATGTCCCCAGCTTCCCACGTGGAGCATGAGGAGCACACCACAGCTTTGAGTGCTCCTGCCATGACTTATCCCTTTAAATTAGACCTTTTAAGTCAATTACTCTAGGGGCCCTTCTTTCCTGATCCTCGTTACTGTAGAAAATGCAAACTATAAACCACAAAAAGACCTTAAACTATAAGCAATTAAAGTAGTAAATACCTTACCCACTACTTACAAGCGATTCCTTTCCCTTGTAGACTCTACAGCTGCAGCAGGGCAAGACCCATGCTCTGAAGATTTAAGAAGTTGGATAGCAAGGAAAAAATGCAAAGAGCACCTCGTCCCCTATGCACCAAATTCCCATTGTAGTGTGCTTCCAGATAATCCTTTTCTTAAATAGAGCTGAGGTGATTCACACTAGATAAGCGTCGAATAGTAATTAACACCTATCCAGGCCCTAATCAGGCTTCAGGTGATTGACAGTTAACTGTCGCCCAGTCAGCTGAGTCAGGTACCTTACCAACCTTTTAACTAAGCTACTGAACATACAAAAATTAAAGAGAAATTAAAGAGAAAGAGTTACCAGGTCAATTCCCATTGTGCACCAAATTGCCAATATCCACTCTGGCTGTGCCCTACTCAGGATGTGCTCTCCCTCCTCTGTTCATGTGCAAGCACACTTTAGGAAGCTGAAAATGCTTCAGTGGAAGCGCAGAATGCTTCAAGTAAGTTCACAGTGCTGGAGAGGAAGCTCAGTGTGCTGCAGTGGAGGCTTAGAGTGCTGCAGATGATTTTCAGAATGCTGCACATAAAGTTCAGTGTGCTGGAGAGAAAGTTCAGAGTGCTTCCGTGGAGCAGTGCTGCTTCAGAGGAATCTCAGAGTGCTGCAGGGGAATTTCAGAGTGCTGCACTGGAAGCTCAGAGTGCTGCAGAGGAAGCTCAGAGTGCTGCAGTAGAAGCTCACAGTGCTTCAGAGGAAGCTCAGAGTGCTTCAGAGGAATCACAGAGTGCTTCAGAGGAAGGTCAGAGTATTGCAGCGGAATCTCAAAGTGCTGCAGAGGAATCTCAGAGTGCTGCAGAGGAAGTTCAGAGTAGTGCAGAGGAATCTCAGAGTGCTGCAGAGGAATCTCAAAGTGCAGCAGAGGAATCTCAGAGTGCTGCAGAGGAATCTCAGAGTGCTGCAGAGGAATCTCAAAGTGCTGCAGAGGAATCTCAGAGTGCTGCAGAGGAAGTTCAGAGTAGTGCAGAGGAAGTTCAGAGTGCTGCAGAGGAAGTTCAAAGTGCTGCAGTGGAGCAGTGCTGCTTCAGAGGAAGGTCAGAGTACTCAGCTGGAAGCTCAGAGTGCTGCAGTGGAAGTTCAGAATATGGCAGAGTAATTTCAGAGTGCTGCAGTGGAAGTTGGGAAAATGGCAGAGTAAGTTCAGAGTGCTGCCGTGGAAGCTCAGAGTGCTGCAGAGGAATCTCAGAGTGCTGCAGAGGAATCTCAGAGTGCTGCAGAGGAATCTCGGAGTGCTGCAGAGGAAGCTCAGAGTGCTGCAGAGGAAGCTCAGAGCATTGCAGACGAAGCTGAAAGTGCTGCAGAGGAATCGCAGAGTGCTGCAGTGGAAGCTCAGAGTGATGCAGAGGAATCTCAGAGTGCTGCAGAGGAAGCTAAGAGTGCTGCAGAGGAATCTCAGTGCTGCAGAGGAATCTCAGAGTGCTGCAGAGGAAGCTCAGAGTGCGGAAGAGGAAGCTCAGAGTGCTGCAGAGGAATCTCAGAGTGCGGCAGAGGAAGCTCAGAGTGCTGCAGAGGAATCTCAGAGTGCTGCAGAGGAATCTCAGAGTGCTGCAGAGGAAGCTCAGAGTGCTGCAGAGGATTCTCAGAGTGCTGCAGAGGAAGTTCAGAGTGCTGCAGAGGAAGGTCAGAGTGCTGCAGAGGAAGGTCAGAGTGCTGCAGAGGAATCTCAGAGTGCTGCAGAGGAATCTCAGAGTGCTTCAGAGGAAGCTCACAGTGCTGCAGTGGAAGCTCAGAGTGCTGCAGAGGAAATTAAGAGTGCTGCAGTGGAAGCTCAGAGTGCTGCAGAGGAAGCTCAGAGTGCTGCAGAGGAAGTTCAGATTGCTGCAGAGGAATCTCAGAGTGCGGCAGTGGAAGCTCAGAGTGCTGCAGTGGAAGCTCAGAGTGCTGCAGAGGAAGCTCAGAGTGCTGCAGAGGAAGTTCAGATTGCTGCAGAGGAATCTCAGAGTGCTGCAGAGGAATCTCAGAGTGCTGCACTGGAAGCTCAGAGTGCTGCAGAGGAAGCTCAGAGTGCTGCAGAGTAAGTTCAGAGTGCTGCAGTGGAATCTCAGAGTGCTGCAGTGGAAGCTCACAGTGCTTCAGAGGAAGCTCACAGTGCTTCAGAGCAATCTCAGAGTGCTTCAGAGGAAGATCAGTGTGCTGCAGAGGAAGCTCAGAGTGCTGCAGTGGAAGCTCAGAGTGCTGCAGAGGAATCTGAGAGTGCTGCAGAGGAAGCTGAAAGTGCTGCAGAGGAATCTCAAGAGTGCTGCAGAGGAATTTTAGAGTGCTGCAGAGAAAGCACAGAGTGCTGCAGAGGAATCTCAGTGTACTGCAGAGGAATCTCAGAGTGCTGCACAGGATGTTCAGAGTGCTATTGAGGAAGTTCAGAGTACTGCAGTGGAAGCTCAGAGCGCTGCAGACGAATATCAGAGTGCTGCAGAGGAATCTCTGAGTGCTGCAGAGGAATCTCAAAGTGCTGAAGAGGAATCTCAGAGTACTGCAGAGGAATCTCAGAGTGCTGCAGAGGAAGCTCAGAGCGTTGCAGAGGAAGCTGAAAGTGCTGCAGAGGAATCTCAGAGTGCTGCAGAGGAATCTCAGAGTGCTGCACAGGAATCTCAGAGTGCTGCAGAGGAAACTCAGAGTGCTGCAGAGGAATCTCAGAATGCTGCAGAGGAATCTCAGAGTGCTGCAGAGGAGTCTCGGAGTGCTGCAGAGGAAGCTCAGAGTGATGCAGAGGAAGCTCAGAGCGTTGCAGAGGAAGCTGAAAGTGCTGCAGAGGAATCTCAGAGTGATGCAGTGGAAGCTCAGAGTGCTGCAGAGGCATCTCAGAGTGCTGCACAGGAAGATCAGAGTGCTGCAGAGGAATCTCGGAGTGCTGCAGAGGAATCTCAGTGCTGCAGAAGAATCTCGGAGGGGTGCAGAGGATTCTTAGAGTGCTGCAGAGGAATCTCAGAGTGCTGCAGTGGAAGCTCAGAGTGCTGCAGTGGAAGCTCAGAGTGCTGCAGAGGAATCTCAGAGTGCTGCAGAGGAAGCTCAGAGAGCTGCAGTGGAAGTTGAGAATATGGCAGAGTAATTTCAGAGTACTCGAATGGAAGTTGGGAAAATGGCAGAGTAAGTTCAGAGTGCTGCCGTGGAAGCTCAGAGTGCTGCAGAGGATCTCAGAGTGCTGCAGAGGAATCTCAGAGTGCTGCAGAGGAATCTCAGAGTGCTGCAGAGGAAGCTAAGAGTGCTGCAGAGGAATCTCAGAGTGCTGCAGAGGAAGCTCAGAGTGTTGCAAAGGAAGCTCAGAGCGTTGTAGAGGAAGCTGAAAGTGCTGCAGAGGAATCTCAGAGAGCTGCACAGGAATCTCAGTGTACTGCAGAGGAATCTCAGAGTGCTGCAGAGAAATCTCACAGTGCTGCAGTGGAAGCTCAGAGTACTGCAGAGGAAATTCAGAGTGCTGCAGAGAAAGCACAGAGTGCTGCAGAGGAAGCTGAAAGTGCTGCAGAGGAATCTCAGAGTGCTGCAGAGGAAGCTGAAAGTGCTACAGAGGAAGCTGAAAGTGCTGCAGAGGAATCTCAGAGTGCTGCAGAGGAAGCTCAGAGTGCTGCAGTGGAAGATAAGAGTGCTGCAGAGGAATCTCAGAGTGCTGCAGAGGAATCTCAGTGTGCTGCAGTGTAAGTTGAGAATGTGGCAGAATAAGTTCAGAGTGCTGCAGTGGAGCAGTACTGCTTCAGAGTAAGTTCAGAGTGCTGCACAGGAATCTCAGTGTACTGCAGCGGAATGTCAAAGTGCTGCAGAGGAATCTCAGTGTGCTGCAGTGGAAGTTGAGAATGTGGCAGAATAAGTTCAGAGTGCTGCAGTGGAGCAGTACTGCTTCAGAGTAAGTTCCGAGTGCTGCACAGGAATCTCAGAGTGTTGCAGAGGAATCTCAAAGTGCTGCAGAGGAATCTCAAAGTGCTGCAGAGGAATCTCAGAATGCTGCAGAGGAATCTCAAAGTGCTGCACAGGAAGCTCAGAGTGCTGCACAGGAAACTCAGAGTGCTGCAGAGGAATCTGCGCGCTGCAGTGGAAGCTCAGAGTGCTGCAGAGGAAGCACAGAGTTCTGCAGAGGAATCTCATGGTTCTGAAGTTGAAGCTCAGAGTGCTGCAGTGGAAGATAAGAGTGCTGCAGAGGAATCTCAGAGTGCTGCAGAGGAATCTCAGTGTGCTGCAGTGTAAGTTGAGAATGTGGCAGAATAAGTTCAGAGTGCTGCAGTGGAGCAGTAATGATTCAGAGTAAGTTCAGAGAGCTGCACAGGAATCTCAGTGTACTGCAGCGGAATCTCAAAGTGCTGCACAGGAATCTCAGTGTGCTGCAGTGGAAGTTGAGAATGTGGCAGAATAAGTTCACAGTGCTGCAGTGGAGCAGTACTGCTTCAGAGTAAGTTCCGAGTGCTCCACAGGAATGTCAGAGTGCTGCAGAGGAATCTCAAAGTGCTGCAGAGGAATCTCACAATGCTGCAGAGGAATCTCAAAGTGCTGCAGAGGAAGCTCAGAGTGCTGCAGAGGAATCTCAGAGTGGTGCAGAGGAATCTCAGAGTGCTGCACAGGAATCTCAGATTCTGCAGTGGAAGCGAAGAGTGCTGCAAAGGAAGCTCAGAGTGCTGCAGTGGAATCTCAGAGTGCTGCAGTGGAAGCTCAGAATGCTGCAGAGGAATCTCAGAGTGCTCCAGAGGAATCTCAGTGTGCTGCATTGGAAGTTGAGAATGTGGCAGAGTAAGTTCAGAGTGCTGCAGTGGAATCTCAGAGCGCTGCAGAGGAAGCTCAGAGTGCTTCAGTGGAATCTCAGGGTTCTGCAGAGGAAACTCAAAGTGCTGCAGAGGAATCTCAGAGTGCTGCAGAGGAATCTCAGAATGCTGCATAGGAAACTCAGATTGCTGCACAGGAATCACAAAGTACTGCAGAGGAAACTCAGAGTGCTGCAGAGGAATCTCGGAGTGCTGCAGAGGAATCTCAGAGTGCTGCACAGGAATCTCAGAGTGCTGCAGAGGAAGTTCTGAGTGCTGCAGAGGAATCTCAGAGTGCTGCAGAGGACACTCAGGGTGCTGCATTGGAAGCTCAGAGTGCTGCAAAGACGGTCAGAGTACTCAGATGGAAGCTTAGAGTGCTGCAGTGGAAGTTGAGAATGTGGCAGAGTAAGTTCAAAGTGCTGCAGTGGAGCAGTACTGCTTCAGAGTAAGTTCAGAGTGCTGCACAGGAATCTCAGAGTGCTGCAGTGGAATCTCAGAGTGCTGCAGAGGAATCACAAAGTGCTGCACAGGAATCTCAGAGTGCTGCAGTGGAGCAGTACTGCTTCAGAGTAAGTTCAGAGTGCTGCAGAGGAATCTCAGATTGCTGCACAGCAATCTCAGAATGCTGCAGAGGAAGCTCAGAGTGCTGCAGAGGAATCTCAGAGTGCTGCACAGGAATCTCAGATTCTGCATTGGAAGCGAAGAGTGCTGCAAAGGAAGCTCAGAGTGCTGCAGTGGAATCTCAGAGTGCTGCAGTGGAAGCTCAGAATGCTGCAGAGGAATCTCAGAGTGCTCCAGAGGAATCTCAGTGTGCTGCATTGGAAGTTGAGAATGTGGCAGAGTAAGTTCAGAGTGCTGCAGTGGAATCTCAGAGCGCTGCAGAGGAAGCTCAGAGTGCTTCAGTGGAATCTCAGGGTTCTGCAGAGGAAACTCAAAGTGCTGCAGAGGAATCTCAGAGTGCTGCAGAGGAATCTCAGAATGCTGCATAGGAATCTCAGATTGCTGCACAGGAATCACAAAGTACTGCAGAGGAAACTCAGAGTGCTGCAGAGGAATCTCAGAGTGCTGCAGAGGAATCTCAGAGTGCTGCACAGGAATCTCAGAGTGCTGCAGAGGAAGTTCTGAGTGCTGCTCAGCAATCTCAGAGTGCTGCAGAGGAATCTCAGAGTGCAGCAGTGGAAGCTCAGAGCGCTGCAGAGGAATCTCAGAGTGCTGCAGAGGAAGCTCAGAGAGCTGCATAGGAATCTCAGAGTGCTGGCGAGGAACCTCAGAGTCCTGCCGAGGGAGCTCAGAGTGCTGCTGAGGAATCTCAGAGTGCTGCAGAGTAAGTTCAGAGTGCTGCAGTGGAATCTCAGAGTGCTGCACAGGAATCTCAGAGTGCTGCAGAGGAATCTCGGAATGCTGCAGAGGAATCTCAGAGTGCTGCAGAGGAATCTCAGTGTGCTGCAGAGGAGTCTCAGAGTGCTGCAGAGGAATCTCAGAGTGCTGCAGTGGAATCTCAGAGTGCTGCACAGGAATCTCAGAGTGCTGCAGAGGAATCTCGGAATGCTGCGGAGGAATCTCAGAGTGCTGCAGAGGAATCTCAGAGTGCTGCAGAGGAATCTCAGATTGCTGCAGTGGGAGCTCAGAGTGCTGCAGAGGAATCTCAGAGTGATGCACAGGAATCTCTGACTGCCGCAGAGGAATCTCAGTGTGCTGCAGAGGAATCTCAGAGTGCTGCAGAGGAAGCTCAGAGTTCTGCAGAGGAATCTCAGAGTGCTGCAGAGGAATCCCAGAGTGCTGCAGAGGAAGCTTAGAGTGCTGCAGAGGCAGATCAGAGTGCTGCAGTGGAATCTCAGAGTACTGCAGAAGAATCTCAGTGTGCTGCAGAGGAATCTCAGAGTGCTGCAGAGGAATCTCAGAGTGCTGCACAGGAATCTCAAAGTGCTGCAGAGGAATCTCAGAGTGCTGCAGAGGAATCTCAGAATGCTGCAGAGGAATCTCTAAGTGCTGCACAGGAATTTCAGAGAGCTGCAGAGGAATATCAGGGTGCTGCACAGGAATCTCAGAGTGCTGCAGAGGAATCTCAGAGTGCTGGAGTGGGAGCTCAGAGTGCTGCTGAGGAATCTCAAAGAGCTGCAAAGGAATCTCATAGTGCTGTAGAGGAATCTCAGAGTGCTGCAGAGGAATCTCAGAGTACTGCAGAAGAATCTCAGTGTGCTGCAGAGGAATCTCAGAGTGCTGCAGAGGAATCTCAGAGTGCAGCAGAGGAAGCTCAGAGTGCTGCAGAGGAATCTCAGAGTTCTGCAGTGGAATGTCAGAGTGCTGCAGAGGAAGCTCAGAGTGCTGCAGTGGAATCTCAGAGTGCTGCTGTGGGAGCTCAGAGCGCTGCAGAGGAATCTCAGAGTGCTGCAGAGGAATCTTATTGTGCTTCAGTGGAAGTTGAGAATGTGGCAGAATAGGTTCAGAGTGCTGCAATGGATTAGTACTGCTTCAGAGTAAGTTCAGAGTGCTGCACAGGAATCTCAGTGTGCTGCAGAGGAATCTCAGAGTGCTGCACAGGAATCTCAGAGTGCTGCAGAGGAAGCTCAGAGTGCTGCACAGGAAACTCAGAGTGCTGCAGAGGAATCTGTGTGCTGCAGTGGAAGCTCAGAGTGCTGCCGAGGAATCTCAGAGTGCTGCAGAGGAAGCTCAGAGTGCTGCAGAGGAAGCTCAGAGTGCTGCAGAGGAATCTCAGAGTGCTGCAGTGGAAGCTCAGAGTGCTGCAGAGGAATCTCAGAGTGCTGCAGAGGAATCTCAGTGTGCTGCAGTGGCAGTTGAGAATGTGGCAGAATAGGTTAAGAGTGCTGCAGTGGAGCAGTACTGCTTCAGACTAAGTTCAGAGTGCTGCACAGGAATCTCAGTGTACTGCAGAGGAAACTCAAAGTGCTGCACAGGAATCTCAGAGTGCTGCAGAGGAATCTCAGAGTGCTGCACAGGAATCTCAAAGTGCTGCCGAGGAATCTCAGAGTGCTGAAGTGGAAGGTCAGAGTGCTGCAGAGGAAGCTCAGAGTGCTGCATTGGAAGATCAGAGCGCTGCAGAGGAATCTCAGAGTGCTGCAGTGTAAGTTGAGAATGTGGCAGAATAAGTTCGGAGTGCTGCAGTGGAGCAGTACTGCTTCAGAGTAAGTTCAGAGTGCTGCACAGGAATCTCTGTGTACTGCAGCGGAATCTCAAAGTGCTGCAGAGGAATCTCAGTGTGCTGCAGTGGAAGTTGACAATGTGGCAGAATAAGTTCACAGTGCTGCAGTGGAGCAGTACTGCTTCAGAGTAAGTTCCGAGTGCTCCACAGGAATCTCAGAGTGCTGCAGAGGAAACTCAAAGTGCTGCAGAGGAATCTCAGAATGCTGCAGAAGAATTTCAAAGTGCTGCAGAGGAATCTCAGAATGCTGCAGAGGAATCTCAAAGTGCTGCACAGGATTCTCAGAGTGCTGCAGAGGAATCTCAGAGTGCTGCACAGGAATCTCAGAATGCTGCAGAGGAATCTCTAAGTGCTGCAGAGGAATCTCAGAGAGCTGCAGAGGAATATCAGGGTGCAGCACAGGAATCTCAGAGCTTTGCAGAGGAATCTCAGAGTGCTGCACAGGAATCTCAGAGTGCTGCAGAGGAATCTCATTTTGCTGCAGTGGGAGCTCAGAGTGCTGCAGAGGAATCTCAGAGTGCTGCAGAGGAAACTCAAAGTGCTGCAGAGGAATCTCAGAATGCTGCAGAAGAATTTCAAAGTGCTGCAGAGGAATCTCAGAATGCTGCAGAGGAATCTCAAAGTGCTGCACAGGATTCTCAGAGTGCTGCAATGGAAGCTCAGAGTGCTGCACAGGAATCTCAGAATGCTGCAGAGGAATCTCTAAGTGCTGCAGAGGAATCTCAGAGAGCTGCAGAGGAATATCAGGGTGCAGCACAGGAATCTCAGAGCTTTGCAGAGGAATCTCAGAGTGCTGCACAGGAATCTCAGAGTGCTGCAGAGGAATCTCATTTTGCTGCAGTGGGAGCTCAGAGTGCTGCAGAGGAATCTCAGAGCGTTGCAGAGGAATCTCAGAGTGCTGCAGAGGATTCTCTGAGTGCTGCAGAGGAACCTCAGAGTGCTGCAGAGGAATCTCAGAGTGCTGCAGAGGATTCTCTGAGTGCTGCAGAGGAACCTCAGAGTGCTGCAGAGGAATCTCAGAGTGCTGCAGTGGAAGCTCAGAGTGCTGCAGAGGAATCTCAGAGTGCTGCAGAGGAATCTCAGTGTGCTGCAGTGGCAGTTGAGAATGTGGCAGAATAGGTTAAGAGTGCTGCAGTGGAGCAGTACTGCTTCAGACTAAGTTCAGAGTGCTGCACAGGAATCTCAGTGTACTGCAGAGGAAACTCAAAGTGCTGCACAGGAATCACAGAGAGCTGCAGAGGAATATCAGAATGCTGCAGAGGAATCTCTAAGTGCTGCACAGGAATCACAGAGAGCTGCAGAGGAATATCAGGGTGCTGTACCGGAATCTCAGAGCTTTGCAGAGGAATCCCAGAGTGCTGCAGAGGAATCTCAGAGTGCTGCTGAGGAATCTCAAAGAGCTGCAAAGGAACCTCATAGTGCTGTAGAGGAATCTCAGAGTGCTGCAGAGGAATCTCAGTGTACTGCAGAAGAATCTCAGTGTGCTGCAGAGGAATGTCAGAGTGCTGCAGAGGAATCTCAGAGTGCAGCAGAGGAAGCTCAGTGTGCTGCAGAGGAATCTCATGAGTTCTGCAGTGGAATGTCAGAGTGCTGCAATGGAAGCTCAGAATGCTGCAGAGGAATCTCAGAGTGCTGCAGAGGAATCTCATTGTGCTGCAGTGGGAGCTCAGAGCGCTGCAGAGGAATCTCAGAGTGCTGCAGAGGAATCTTATTGTGCTTCAGTGGAAGTTGAGAATGTGGCAGAATAGGTTCAGAGTGCTGCAATGGATTAGTACTGCTTCAGAGTAAGTTCAGAGTGCTGCACAAAAATCTCAGTGTACTACACAGGAAACTCAAAGTGCTGCACAGGAATCTCAGAGTGCTGCAGAGGAAGCTCAGAGTGCTGCACAGGAAACTCAGAGTGCTGCAGAGGAATCTGTGTGCTGCAGTGGAAGCTCAGAGTGCTGCCGAGGAATCTCAGAGTGCTGCAGTTGAAGGTCAGAGTGCTGCAGAGGAAGCTCAGAGTGCTGCATTGGAAGATCAGAGCGCTGCAGAGGAATCTCAGAGTGCTGCAGAGGAATCTCAGTGTGCTGCAGTGTAAGTTGAGAATGTGGCAGAATAAGTTCAGAGTGCTGCAGTGGAGCAGTACTGCTTCAGAGTAAGTTCAGAGTGCTGCACAGGAATCTCTGTGTACTGCAGCGGAATCTCAAAGTGCTGCACAGGAATCTCAGTGTGCTGCAGTGGAAGTTGAGAATGTGGCAGAATAAGTTCACAGTGCTGCAGTGGAGCAGTACTGCTTCAGAGTAAGTTCCGAGTGCTCCACAGGAATGTCAGAGTACTGCAGAGGAAACTCAAAGTGCTGCAGAGGAATCTCAGAATGCTGCAGAGGAATTTCAAAGTGCTGCAGAGGAATCTCAGAATGCTGCAGAGGAATCTCAAAGTGCTGCACAGGATTCTCAGAGTGCTGCAGAGGAATCTCAGAGTACTGCACAGGAATCTCAGAGTGCTGCAATGGAAGCTCAGAGTGCTGCAGAGGAAGCTCAGAAAGCTGCAGAGGAATCTCGGAATGCTGCAGAGGAATCTCAGAGTGCTGCAGAGGAATCTCAGAGTGCTGCAGAGGAATCTCAGAGCGTTGCACAGGAATCTCAGATTGCTGCAGAGGAATCTCAGAGTGCTGCAGAAGAATCTCAAAGTGCTGCACAGGAATCTCAGAGTGCTGTAGAGAAATCTCAGAGTGCTGCAGAGGTATCTCAGTGTACTGCAGAGGAATCTCAGAGTGCTGCATAGGAATCTCAAAGTGCTGCAGAGGAATCTCAGAGTGCTGCACAGGAATCTCAGAGTGCTGCAGAGGAAGCTCAGAGTGCTTTGAGGAATCTCAGAGTGGTGCAGTGGAATCTCAGAGTGCTGCACAGGAATCTCAGAGTGCTGCGGAGGAAGCTCAGAGTGCTGCAGAGGAATCTCAGAGTGCTGCAGAGTAAGTTCAGAGTGCTGCAGTGGAAGCTCAGAGTGCTGCAGAGTAAGTTCAGAGTGCTGCAGTGGAAGCTCAGCGTGCTGCAGAGGAAGTTCACAGTGCTGTACAGGAATCTCAGAGTGCTGCAGAGGAATCTCAGTGTGCTGCACAGGAATCTCAGTGTACTGCAGAGTAATCTCAAAGTGCTGCAGTGGAATCTCAGATTACTGCAGAGGAATCGTCGTGTGCTGCAGAGGAATCTCTGAGTGCTGCAGAGGATCTCAGAGTGCTGCAGAGGAATCTCAGAGTGCTGCACAGGAATCTCAGAGTGCTGCAGAGGAATCTCAGAATGCTGCAGAGGAATCTCAGAGTGCTGCACAGGAATCTCAGAGTGCTGCAGAGGAAATTCAGAGTGCTTTGAGGAATCTCAGTGTGGTGCAGTGGAATCTCAGAGTGCTGCACAGGAATCTCAGAGTGCTGCAGAGGAAGCTCAGAGTGCTGCAGAGGAAGCTCAGAGTGCTGCAGAGTAAGTTCAGAGTGCTGCAGTGGAAGCTCAGAGTGCTGCAGAGTAAGTTCAGAGTGCTGCAGTGGAAGCTCAGCGTGCTGCAGAGGAAGCTCAAAGTGCTGTACAGGAATCTCAGAGTGCTGCAGAGGAATCTCAGATTGCTGCACAGGAATCTCAGTGTACTGCAGAGTAATCTCAAAGTGCTGCAGTGGAATCTCAGATTACTGCAGAGGAATCATCGTGTGCTGCAGAGGAATCTCTGAGTGCTGCAGAGGAAGTTCAGAGTGCTGCAGAGGACTCTCAGAGTACTCAGCTGGAAGCTCAGAGTGCTGCAGTGGAAGTTGAGAATGTGGCAGAGTAAGTTCAACGTGCTGCAGTGGAGCAGTACTGCTTTAGAGTAAGTTCAGAGTGCTGCACAGGAATCTCAAAGTGCTGCAGAGGAATCTCAGAGTGCTGCCGAGGAAGCTCAGAGTCCTGCAGAGGAATCTCAGAGTGCTCCAGATGAAGCTCAGAGTGCTGCAGAGGAATCTCACAGTGCTGCAGAGAAATCTCAGAGTGCTGCAGAGGAAGCTCAGAGTGCTGCAGAGGAATCTCAGAGTGATGCAGAGGAAGCTCAGAGTGCTGCAGAGGAATCTCAGAGTGCTGCTGAAGAAGATGAGAGTCCTGCAGAGGAATCTCAGAGTGCTCCAGAGGAAGCTCAGAGTGCTGCAGAGTAATCTCAGAGTGCTGCAGAGGAATCTCAGAGTGCTGCAGAGAAATCTCAGAGTGCTGCAGAGGAAGCTCAGAGTGCTGCAGTGGAAGCTCAGAGTGCTGTAGAGGAAGGTAAGAGTGCTGCAGTGGAAGCTCAGAGTGCTGCAGAGGAATCATCGTGTGCTGCAGAGGAATCTCTGAGTGCTGCAGAGGAAGTTCAGAGTGCTGCAGAGGACTCTCAGAGTACTCAGCTGGAAGCTCAGAGTGCTGCAGTGGAAGTTGAGAATGTGGCAGAGTAAGTTCAACGTGCTGCAGTGGAGCAGTACTGCTTTAGAGTAAGTTCAGAGTGCTGCACAGGAATCTCAAAGTGCTGCAGAGGAATCTCAGAGTGCTGCCGAGGAAGCTCAGAGTCCTGCAGAGGAATCTCAGAGTGCTCCAGATGAAGCTCAGAGTGCTGCAGAGGAATCTCACAGTGCTGCAGAGAAATCTCAGAGTGCTGCAGAGGAAGCTCAGAGTGCTGCAGAGGAATCTCAGAGTGATGCAGAGGAAGCTCAGAGTGCTGCAGAGGAATCTCAGAGTGCTGCTGAAGAAGATGAGAGTCCTGCAGAGGAATCTCAGAGTGCTCCAGAGGAAGCTCAGAGTGCTGCAGAGTAATCTCAGAGTGCTGCAGAGGAATCTCAGAGTGCTGCAGAGAAATCTCAGAGTGCTGCAGAGGAAGCTCAGAGTGCTGCAGTGGAAGCTCAGAGTGCTGTAGAGGAAGGTAAGAGTGCTGCAGTGGAAGCTCAGAGTGCTGCAGAGTAAGTTCACAGTGCTGCAAAGGAATCTCAGAGTGCTGCACAGGAATCTCAGAGTGCTGCAGAGCAATCTCAGAGATCTCCAGAGGAATCTCAGAGTGCTGCAGTGGGAGCTCAGAGTGCTGCACAGGAAGCTCAGAGTGCTGCAGAGGAATCTCAGAGTGCTGCAGAGGAAGCTCAGAGTGCTTTGAGGAATCTCAGTGTGGTGCAGTGGAATCTCAGAGTGCTGCAGAGGAATCTCAGAGCGTTGCACAGGAATCTCAGAGTGCTGCAGAGGTATCTGAGTGCTGCAGTTGAAGCTCCGAGTGCTGCAGAGGACGCTCAGAGTGCTGCAGAGGAAGCTCAGAGTGCTGCACAGGAAACTCAGAGCGCTGCAGAGGAATCTCAAAGTGCTGCAGAGGAAGCTCAGAGTGCTGCACAGGAAACTCAGAGTGCTGCAGAGGAATCTCAGAGTGCTGCAGAGAAATCTCAGAGTGCTGCAGAGGAAGCTCAGAGTGCTGCAGTGGAAGCTCAGAGTGCTGCAGTGGAAGCTCAGAGTGCTGCAGAGGAAGCTCCGAGTGCTTTGAGGAATCTCAGTGTGGTGCAGTGGAATCTCAGAGTGCTGCAGAGGAATCTCAGAGCGTTGCACAGGAATCTCAGAGTGCTGCAGAGGTATCTGAGTGCTGCAGTTGAAGCTCCGAGTGCTGCAGAGGACGCTCAGAGTGCTGCAGAGGAAGTTCAGAGTGCTGCACAGGAAACTCAGAGTGCTGCAGAGGAATCTCAAAGTGCTGCAGTGGAAGCTCAGAGTGCTGCAGGGTAAGTTCACAGTGCTGCAGAGTAATCTCAGAGTGCTGCAGAGCAATCTCAGTGCTGCAATGGGAGATCAGAGTGCGGGACAGGAATCTCAGAGTGCTGCAGAGGAATCTCAGAGCGTTGCACAGGAATCTCAGAGTGCTGCAGAGGAATCTCAGAGTGCTGCAGAGGAATCTCAGAGTGCTGCAGAGGAATCTCAGAGCGTTGCACAGGAATCTCAGAGTGCTGCAGAGGAATCTCAGAGTGCTGCAGAGGAATCTCAAAGTGCTGCAGAGGAAGCTCAGATTGCTGCACAGGAAACTCAGAGTGCTGCAGAGGAATCTCAGAGTGCTGCACAGGAATCTGAGTGCTGCAGTGGAAGCTCAGAGTGCTGCAGGGGAAGCACAGAGTTCTGCAGAGGAATCTCAGAGTGCTGAAGTTGAAGATCTGAGTGCTTCAGACTAAGCTCAGAGTGCTGCAGTGGAAGATCAGAGTGCTGCAGAGGAAGCTCAGAGTGCTGCAGTGGAAGTTGAGAATGTGGCGGAATAAGTTCAGAGTGCTGCAGTGGAGCAGTACTGCTTCAGAGTAAGTTCCGAGTGCTGCAGAGGAATCTCAAAGTGCTGCAGAGGAATCTCAGAGTGCTGCAGAGGAATCTGAGAATGCTGCAGAGGAATCTCAGATTGCTGCAGAGGAATCTCAGAGTGCTGCAGAGGAATCTGGGTGCTGCAGTGGAAGCTCAGAGTGCTGCAGAGGAAGCACAGAGTTCTGCAGAGGAATCTCAGAGTGCTGAAGTTGAAGATCAGAGTGCTGCAGAGGAAGCTCAGAGTGCTGCAGTGGAAGATCAGAGTGCTGCAGAGGAAGCTCAGAGTGCTGCAGAGGAATCTCAGTGTGCTGCAGTGGAAGTTGAGAATGTGGCAGAATAAGTTCAGAGTGCTGCAGTGGAGCAGTACTGCTTCAGAGTAAGTTCCGAGTGCTGCACAGGAATCTCAGATTGCTGCAGTGGAATCTGGGTGCTGCAGTGGAAGCTCAGAGTGCTGCAGAGGAAGCACAGAGTTCTGCAGAGGAATCTCAGAGTGCTGAAGTTGAAGATCAGAGTGCTGCAGAGGAAGCTCAGAGTGCTGCAGTGGAAGATCAGAGTGCTGCAGAGGAAGCTCAGAGTGCTGCAGAGGAATCTCAGATTGCTGCAGTGGGAGCTCAGAGTGCTGCAGAAGAATCTCAAAGTGCTGCACAGGAATCTCAGAGTGCTGTAGAGGAATCTCAGAGTGCTGCAGAGGAATCTCTGCACTGCAGAGGAATCTCAGAGTGCTGCACAGGAATCTCAGACTGCCGCAGAGGAATCTCAGTGTGCTGCAGAGGAATCTCATAGTGCTGCAGAGGAAGCTCAGAGTGCTGCAGAGGAATCTCAGATTGCTCCAGAGGTAGATCAGAGTTCTGCTGTGGATGCTCAGAGGACTGCATAGGAATCTCAGAGTGCTGCAGAGGAATCTGAGAGCTGCAGTGGAAGCTCCGAGTGCTGCAGAGGAAGCTCAGAGTGCTGCAGAGGAAGCTCAGAGTGCTGCATAGGAATCTCAGAGTGCTGCAGAGGAATCTCAGAGTGCTGCAGAGGAAGATCAGAGTGCTGCAGTGGAAGCTCAGAGTGCTGCAGAGGAATCTCAGAGTGCTGCAGAGGAATCTCAGAGTGCTGCAGAGGAATCTCAGAATGCTGCAGAGGAATCTCAAAGTGCTGCACAGGAATCTCAGAGTGCTGCAGTGGAAGCTCAGAATGCTGCAGAGGAATCTCAGAGTCCTGCAGAGGAATCTCAGTGTGCTGCATTGGAAGTTGAGAATGTGGCAGAGTAAGTTCAGAGTGCTGCAGTGGAGCAGTACTGCTTCAGATTAAGTTCAGAGTGCTGAACAGGAATCTCAGAGTGCTGCACAGGAATCTCAAAGTGCTGCAGAGGAATCTTCGAGTGCTGCAGAGGTATCTCAGAATGATGCATAGGAATCTCAAAGTGCTGCACAGGAATTTCAGAGTGCTGCAGAGGAATCTCAGAGTGCTGCAGAGGAATCTCAGAGTGCTGCAGAGGAATCTCAAAGTGCTGCACGGGAATCTCAGAGTGCTGCAGAGGAATCTCAAAGTGCTGCACAGGAATTCAGAGTGCTGCAGAGGAAGCTCAGATTGCTGCAGAGGAAGCTCGGAGTGCTGCAGTGGAAGCTCAGAGTGCTGCAGAGTAAGTTCAGAGTGCTGCAGTGGAAGCTCGGATTGCTGAAGAGGAATCTCAGAGTGCTGCAGAGGAATCTCAGAGTGCTGCAGTCGAATCTCAGAGTGCGGCACAGGAATCTCAGAGTGCCGCAGAGGAAGTTCAGAGTACTGCTCAGTAATCTCAGAGCGGTGCAGAGGAATCTCAGAGTGCTGCAGGGGAAGCTCAGAGTGCTGCAGAGTAATCTCAGAGTGCTGCCGAGGAAGATCAGAGTCCTGCAGAGGAATCTCAGAGTGCTGCAGAGCAATCTCAGAGTGCTGCAGAGGAATCTCAGAGTGCTGCAGAGAAATCTCAGAGTGCTGCAGAGAAATCTCAGAGTGCTGCAGAGGAAGCTCAGAGTGCTGCAGTGGAAGCTCAGAGTGCTGTAGAGGAAGCTTAGAGTGGTGCAGTGGAAGCTCAGAGTGCTGCAGAGTAAGTTCACAGTGCTGCAGAGGAATCTCAGAGTGCTGCACAGGAATCTCAGAGTGCTGCAGAGGAATCTCAGAATGCTGCAGAGGAATCTCAAAGTGCTGCACAGGAATCTCAGAGTGCTGCAGAGGAATCTCAGAGTGCTGCACAGGAATCTTAGAGTGCTGCAGAGGAAGCTCAGAGTGCTGCAGAGGAATCTCAGAGTGGTGCTGAGGAATCACAGAGTGCTGCACAGGAATCTCAGAGTGCTGCAGAGGAAGCTCAGAGTGCTGCAGTGGAAGCTCAGAGTGCTGTAGAGGAAGCTTAGAGTGCTGCAGTGGAAGCTCAGAGTGCTGCAGAGTAAGTTCACAGTGCTGCAGAGGAATCTCAGAGTGCTGCACAGGAATCTCAGAGTGCTGCAGAGTAATCTCAGAGTGCTGAGTGCTGCAGAGCAATCTCAGTGCTGCAATGGGAGATCAGAGTGCGGGACAGGAATCTCAGAGTGCTGCAGAGGAATCTCAGAGCTTTGCACAGGAATCTCAGAGTGCTGCAGAGGAATCTCAGAGTGCTGCAGAGGAAACTCAGAGTGCTTTGAGGAATCTCAGTGTGGTGCAGTGGAATCTCAGAGTGCTGCACAGGAATCTCAGAGTGCTGCAGAGGAAGCTCAGAGTGCTGCAGAGGAAGCTCAGAGTGCTGCAGAGTAAGTTCAGAGTGCTGCAGTGGAAGCTCAGAGTGCTGCAGAGTAAGTTCAGAGTGCTGCAGTGGAAGCTCAGCGTGCTGCAGAGGAAGCTCAAAGTGCTGTACAGGAATCTCAGAGTGCTGCAGAGGAATCTCAGATTGCTGCACAGGAATCTCAGTGTACTGCAGAGTAATCTCAAAGTGCTGCAGTGGAATCTCAGATTACTGCAGAGGAATCTCAATGTGCTGCAGAGGAAGTTCAGAGTGCTGCAGAGGACTCTCATAGTGCTGCAGAGGAAGGTCAGAGTACTCAGCTGGAAGCTCAGAGTGCTGCAGTGGAAGTTGAGAATGTGGCAGAGTAAGTTCAAAGTGCTGCAGTGGAGCAGTACTGCTTTAGAGTAAGTTCAGAGTGCTGCACAGGAATCTCAAAGTGCTGCAGAGGAATCTCAGAGTGCTGCCGAGGAAGCTCAGAGTCCTGCAGAGGAATCTCAGAGTGCTCCAGATGAAGCTCAGTGTGCTGCAGAGGAATCTCACAGTGCTGCAGAGAAATCTCAGAGTGCTGCAGAGGAAGCTCAGAGTGCTGCAGAGGAATCTCAGAGTGATGCAGAGGAAGCTCAGAGTGCTGCAGAGGAATCTCAGAGTGCTGCTGAAGAAGATGAGAGTCCTGCAGAGGAATCTCAGAGTGCTCCAGAGGAAGCTCAGAGTGCTGCAGAGTAATCTCAGAGTGCTGCAGAGGAATCTCAGAGTGCTGCAGAGAAATCTCAGAGTGCTGCAGAGGAAGCTCAGAGTGCTGCAGTGGAAGCTCAGAGTGCTGTAGAGGAAGGTAAGAGTGCTGCAGTGGAAGCTCAGAGTGCTGCAGAGTAAGTTCACAGTGCTGCAAAGGAATCTCAGAGTGCTGCACAGGAATCTCAGAGTGCTGCAGAGCAATCTCAGAGATCTCCAGAGGAATCTCAGAGTGCTGCAGTGGGAGCTCAGAGTGCTGCACAGGAAGCTCAGAGTGCTGCAGAGGAATCTCAGAGTGCTGCAGAGGAAGCTCAGAGTGCTTTGAGGAATCTCAGTGTGGTGCAGTGGAATCTCAGAGTGCTGCAGAGGAATCTCAGAGCGTTGCACAGGAATCTCAGAGTGCTGCAGAGGTATCTGAGTGCTGCAGTTGAAGCTCCGAGTGCTGCAGAGGACGCTCAGAGTGCTGCAGAGGAAGCTCAGAGTGCTGCACAGGAAACTCAGAGTGCTGCAGAGGAATCTCAAAGTGCTGCAGAGGAAGCTCAGAGTGCTGCACAGGAAACTCAGAGTGCTGCAGAGGAATCTCAGAGTGCTGCAGAGAAATCTCAGAGTGCTGCAGAGGAAGCTCAGAGTGCTGCAGTGGAAGCTCAGAGTGCTGCAGTGGAAGCTCAGAGTGCTGCAGAGGAAGCTCAGAGTGCTTTGAGGAATCTCAGTGTGGTGCAGTGGAATCTCAGAGTGCTGCAGAGGAATCTCAGAGCGTTGCACAGGAATCTCAGAGTGCTGCAGAGGTATCTGAGTGCTGCAGTTGAAGCTCCGAGTGCTGCAGAGGACGCTCAGAGTGCTGCAGAGGAAGCTCAGAGTGCTGCACAGGAAACTCAGAGTGCTGCAGAGGAATCTCAAAGTGCTGCAGAGGAAGCTCAGAGTGCTGCAGAGGAAACTCAGAGTGCTGCAGAGGAATCTCAGAGTGCTGCAGAGAAATCTCAGAGTGCTGCAGAGGAAGCTCAGAGTGCTGCAGTGGAAGCTCAGAGTGCTGTAGAGGAAGCTTAGAGTGCTGCAGTGGAAGCTCAGAGTGCTGCAGAGGAAGTTCACAGTGCTGCAGAGGAATCTCAGAGTGCTGCACAGGAATCTCAGAGTGCTGCAGAGGAATCTCAGAGTGCTGCAGAGGAATCTCAGAGTGCTGCAGTGGAAGCTCAGAGTGCTGCAGAGGAATCTCAGAGTGCTGCAGAGGAATCTCAGAGTGCTGCAGAGGAATCTCAGAGTGCTGCAGAGGAATCTCAGAGTGCTGCAGAGGAATCTCAGATTGCTGCAGAGGAATCTCAGAGTGCTGCAGAGGAATCTCAGAGTGCTGCAGAGGAATCTCAGAGTGCTGCAGAGGAATCTCAGAGTGCTGCAGAGGAATCTCAGAGTGCTGCAGAGGAAGCTCAGAGTGCTGCAGAGGAATCTCAGAGTGCTGCAGTGGAAGCTCAGAGTGCTGCAGAGGAAGCTCAGAGTGCTGCAGTGGAAGCTCAGAGTGCTGCAGAGGAATCTCAGAGTGCTGCACAGGAATCTCAGAGTGCTGCAGAGGAATCTCAGAGTGCTGCACAGGAATCTCAGTGTACTGCAGAGTAATCTCAAAGTGCTACAGTGGAATCTCAGATTAGTGCAGAGGTTTCGTCGTGTGCTGCAGAGGAATCTCTGAGTGCTGCAGAGGAAGTTCAGAGTGCTGCAGAGGACTCTCAGAGTACTCAGCTGGAAGATCAGAGTGCTGCAGTGGAAGTTGAGAATGTGGCAGAGTAAGTTCAACGTGCTGCGGTGGAGCAGTACTGCTTCAGAGTAAGTTCAGAGTGCTGCACAGGAATCTGAAAGTGCTGCAGAGGAATCTCAGAGTGCTGCTGAGGAAGCTCAGAGTCCTGCAGAGGAATCTCAGAGTGCTCCAGAGGAAGCTCAGAGTGCTGCAGAGGAATCTCAGAGTGCTGCAGAGGAAGCACAGAGTTCTGCAGAGGAATCTCAGAGTGCTGAAGTTGAAGATCAGAGTGCTGCAGAGGAAGCTCAGAGTGCTGCAGTGGAAGATCAGAGTGCTGCAGAGGAAGCTCAGAGTGCTGCAGAGGAATCTCAGTGTGCTGCAGTGGAAGTTGAGAATGTGGCAGAATAAGTTCAGAGTGCTGCAGTGGAGCAGTACTGCTTCAGAGTAAGTTCCGAGTGCTGCACAGGAATCTCAGATTGCTGCAGAGGAATCTGGGTGCTGCAATGGAAGCTCAGAGTGCTGCAGAGGAAGCACAGAGTTCTGCAGAGGAATCTCAGAGTGCTGAAGTTGAAGATCAGAGTGCTGCAGAGGAAGCTCAGAGTGCTGCAGTGGAAGATCAGAGTGCTGCAGAGGAAGCTCAGAGTGCTGCAGAGGAATCTCAGAGTGCTGCAGAGGAATCTCAGATTGCTGCAGTGGGAGCTCAGAGTGCTGCAGAAGAATCTCAAAGTGCTGCACAGGAATCTCAGAGTGCTGTAGAGGAATCTCAGAGTGCTGCAGAGGAATCTCTGCACTGCAGAGGAATCTCAGAGTGCTGCACAGGAATCTCAGACTGCCGCAGAGGAATCTCAGTGTGCTGCAGAGGAATCTCATAGTGCTGCAGAGGAAGCTCAGAGTGCTGCAGAGGAATCTCAGATTGCTCCAGAGGTAGATCAGAGTTCTGCTGTGGATGCTCAGAGGACTGCATAGGAATCTCAGAGTGCTGCAGAGGAATCTGAGAGCTGCAGTGGAAGCTCCGAGTGCTGCAGAGGAAGCTCAGAGTGCTGCAGAGGAAGCTCAGAGTGCTGCATAGGAAACTCAGAGTGCTGCAGAGGAATCTCAGAGTGCTGCAGAGGAATCTGAGTGCTGCAGTGGAAGCTCAGAGTGCTGCAGAGGAATCTCAGAGTGCTGCAGAGGAATCTCAGAGTGCTGCACAGGAATCTCAGAGTGCTGCAGAGGAATCTCAGAATGCTGCAGAGGAATCTCAAAGTGCTGCACAGGAATCTCAGAGTGCTGCAGAGGAATCTCAGAGTGCTGCACAGGAATCTCAGAGTGCTGCAGAGGAAGCTCAGAGTGCTTTGAGGAATCTCAGAGTGGTGCAGTGGAATCTCAGAGTGCTGCACAGGAATCTCAGAGTGCTGCGAGGAAGCTCAGAGTGCTGCAGAGGAATCTCAGAGTGCTGCAGAGTAAGTTCAGAGTGCTGCAGTGGAAGCTCAGAGTGCTGCAGAGTAAGTTCAGAGTGCTGCAGTGGAAGCTCAGCGTGCTGCAGAGGAAGTTCACAGTGCTGTACAGGAATCTCAGAGTGCTGCAGAGGAATCTCAGAGTGCTGCACAGGAATCTCAGTGTACTGCAGAGTAATCTCAAAGTGCTGCAGTGGAATCTCAGATTACTGCAGAGGAATCGTCGTGTGCTGCAGAGGAATCTCAGAGTGCTGCAGAGGAATCTGAGTGCTGCAGTGGAAGCTCAGAGTGCTGCAGAGGAATCTCAGAGTGCTGCAGAGGAATCTCAGAGTGCTGCACAGGAATCTCAGAGTGCTGCAGAGGAATCTCAGAATGCTGCAGAGGAATCTCAAAGTGCTGCACAGGAATCTCAGAGTGCTGCAGAGGAATCTCAGAGTGCTGCACAGGAATCTCAGAGTGCTGCAGAGGAAGCTCAGAGTGCTTTGAGGAATCTCAGAGTGGTGCAGTGGAATCTCAGAGTGCTGCACAGGAATCTCAGAGTGCTGCGGAGGAAGCTCAGAGTGCTGCAGAGGAATCTCAGAGTGCTGCAGAGTAAGTTCAGAGTGCTGCAGTGGAAGCTCAGAGTGCTGCAGAGTAAGTTCAGAGTGCTGCAGTGGAAGCTCAGCGTGCTGCAGAGGAAGTTCACAGTGCTGTACAGGAATCTCAGAGTGCTGCAGAGGAATCTCAGAGTGCTGCACAGGAATCTCAGTGTACTGCAGAGTAATCTCAAAGTGCTGCAGTGGAATCTCAGATTACTGCAGAGGAATCGTCGTGTGCTGCAGAGGAATCTCTGAGTGCTGCAGAGGATCTCAGAGTGCTGCAGAGGAATCTGAGTGCTGCAGTGGAAGCTCAGAGTGCTGCAGAGGAATCTCAGAGTGCTGCAGAGGAATCTCAGAGTGCTGCACAGGAATCTCAGAGTGCTGCAGAGGAATCTCAGAATGCTGCAGAGGAATCTCAGAGTGCTGCACAGGAATCTCAGAGTGCTGCAGAGGAAGCTCAGAGTGCTTTGAGGAATCGCAGAGTGGTGCAGTGGAATCTCAGAGTGCTGCAGAGGAATCTCAGAGTGCTGAAGAGGAATATCAGATTGCTGCAGTGGGAGCTCAGAGTGCTGCAGAGGAAGCTCAGAGTGCTGCAGAGGAAGCTCAGAGTGCTGCAGAGTAAGTTCAGAGTGCTGCAGTGGAAGCTCAGAGTGCTGCAGAGTAAGTTCAGAGTGCTGCAGTGGAAGCTCAGCGTGCTGCAGAGGAAACTCAAAGTGCTGTACAGGAATCTCAGAGTGCTGCAGAGGAATCTCAGAGTGCTGCAGAGGAATCTCAGAGTGCTGCATTGGGAGCACAGAGTGCTGCAGTGGAATCTCAGAGTGCTGCAGAGGAATCTCAGAGCGTTGCACAGGAATCTCAGAGTGCTGCAGAGGAATCTCAGAGTGCTGCAGAGGAATCTCAGATTGCTGCAGTGGGAGCTCAGAGTGCTGCAGAAGAATCTCAAAGTGCTGCACAGGAATCTCAGAGTGCTGTAGAGGAATCTCAGAGTGCTGCAGAGGAATCTCAGTGTACTGCAGAGGAATCTCAGAGTGCTGCACAGGAATCTCAGACTGCCGCACAGGAATCTCAGTATGCTGCAGAGGAATCTCATAGTGCTGCAGAGGAAGCTCAGAGTGCTGCAGAGGAATCTCAGATTGCTCCAGAGGTAGATCAGAGTGCTGCTGTGGAAGCTCAGAGGACTGCAGAGGAATCTCAGTGTGCTGCAGAGGAATCTGAGAGCTGCAGTGGAAGCTCCGAGTGCTGCAGAGGAAGCTCAGAGTGCTGCATAGGAAACTCAGAGTGCTGCAGAGGAAGCTCAGAGTGCTGCATAGGAAACTCAGAGTGCTGCAGAGGAATCTGAGTGCTGCAGTGGAAGCTCAGAGTGCTGCAGAGGATTCTCAGAGTCCTGCAGAGGAATCTCAGAGTGCTGAAGTTGAAGATCAGAGTGCTGCAGAGTAAGTTCACAGTGCTGCAAAGGAATCTCAGAGTGCTGCACAGGAATCTCAGAGTGCTGCAGAGCAATCTCAGAGATCTCCAGAGGAATCTCAGAGTGCTGCAGTGGGAGCTCAGAGTGCTGCACAGGAAGCTCAGAGTGCTGCAGAGGAATCTCAGAGTGCTGCAGAGGAAGCTCAGAGTGCTTTGAGGAATCTCAGTGTGGTGCAGTGGAATCTCAGAGTGCTGCAGAGGAATCTCAGAGCGTTGCACAGGAATCTCAGAGTGCTGCAGAGGTATCTCAGAGTGCTGCAGTTGAAGCTCAGAGTGCTGCACAGGAATCTCAGAGTGCTGCAGAGGAAACTCAAAGTGCTGCACAGGAATCTCAGAGTGCTGCAGAGGAATCTCAGAGTGCTGCAGAAGAATCTCTAAGTGCTGCACAGGAAACTCAGAGTGCTGCCGAGGAATCTCAGAGTGCTGCAGATGAATCTCAGAGTGCTGCAGAGGAATCTGAGTGCTGCAGTGGAAGCTCCGAGTGCTGCAGAGGAAGCTCAGAGTGCTGCAGAGGAAGCTCAGAGTGCTGCAGAGGAATCTCAGAGTGCTGCAGTGGAATCTCAGAGTGCTGCAGAGGAATCTCAGAGTGCTGCACAGGAATCTCAGAGTGCTGCAGAGGAATCTCAGAGTGCTGCAGTGGAAGCTCAGAGTGCTGCAGAGGAAGCTCAGAGTGCTGCAGAGGAAGCTCAGAGTGCTGCACAGGAATCTCAGAGTGCTGCAGAGGAATCTCAGAGTGCTGCAGAGGAAGCTCAGAGTGCTGCAGAGGAATCTCAGAGTGCTGCAGAGGAATCTCAGAGTGCTGCAGAGGAATCTCAGAGTGCTGCAGAGGAAGCTCAGAGTGCTGCAGTGGAAGCTCAGAGTGCTGCAGAGGAAGCTCAGAGTGCTGCAGTGGAAGCTCAGAGTGCTGCAGAGGAATCTCAGAGTGCTGCAGAGGAATCTCAGAGTGCTGCAGAGGAATCTCAGAGTGCTGCAGAGGAATCTCAGAGTGCTGCAGAGGAATCTCAGTGCTGCAGAGGAGCTCAGAGTGCGGGCAGGAATCTCAGAGTGCTGCAGAGGAATCTCAGAGTGCTGCAGAGGAATCTCAGAGTGCTGCACAGGAATCTCAGAGTGCTGCAGAGGAATCTCAGAGTGCTGCAGAGGAATCTCAGAGTGCTGCAGAGGAATCTCAGAGTGCTGCAGAGGAATCTCAGAGTGCTGCAGAGGAATCTCAGAGTGCTGCAGAGGAAGCTCAGAGTGCTGCAGAGGAAGCTCAGAGTGCTGTTCAGCAATCTCAGAGTGCTGCAGAGGAATCTCAGAGTGCTGCAGTGGAAGCTCAGAGTGCTGCAGAGGAATCTCAGAGTGCTGCAGAGGAATCTCAGAGTGCTGCAGAGGAATCTCAGAGTGCTGCAGAGGAATCTCAGAGTGCTGCAGAGGAATCTCAGAGTGCTGCAGAGGAATCTCAGAGTGCTGCAGAGGAATCTCAGAGTGCTGCAGAGGAATCTCAGAGTGCTGCAGAGGAATCTCAGAGTGCTGCAGAGGAATCTCAGAGTGCTGCAGAGGAAGCTCAGAGTGCTGCAGAGGAAGCTCAGAGTGCTGCAGAGGAATCTCAGAGTGCTGCAGAGGAATCTCAGAGTGCTGCAGAGGAATCTCAGAGTGCTGCAGAGGAATCTCAGAGTGCTGCAGAGGAAGCTCAGAGTGCTGCAGAGGAAGCTCAGAGTGCTGCAGAGGAATCTCAGAGTGCTGCAGAGGAATCTCAGAGTGCTGCAGAGGAATCTCAGAGTGCTGCAGAGGAATCTCAGAGTGCTGCAGAGGAATCTCAGAGTGCTGCAGAGGAATCTCAGAGTGCTGCAGAGGAATCTCAGAGTGCTGCAGTGGAAGCTCAGAGTGCTGCAGAGGAAGCTCAGAGTGCTGCAGTGGAAGATCAGAGTGCTGCAGAGGAATCTCAGAGTGCTGCTGAGGAATCTCAGAGTGCTGCAGAGGAATCTCAGAGTGCTGCAGAGGAATCTCAGAGTGCTGCAGAGGAAGCTCAGAGTGCTGCAGAGGAATCTCAGAGTGCTGCAGAGGAAGCTCAGAGTGCTGAAGTGGAAGCTCAGAGGGCAGCAGAGTAAGTTCAGAGTGCTGCAGAGGAATCTCAGAGTGCTGCAGAGGAATCTCAGAGTGCTGCAGAGGAATCTCAGAGTGCTGCAGTGGAAGCTCAGAGTGCTGCAGAGGAATCTCAGAGTGCTGCAGTGGAGGCACAGAGTGCTGCAGAGGAAGCTCAGAGTGCTGCAGAGGAATCTCAGAGTGCTGCAGAGGAAGCTCAGAGTGCTGCAGAGGAATCTCAGAGTGCTGCAGAGGAAGCTCAGAGTGCTGCAGAGGAATCTCAGAGTGCTGCAGAGGAAGCTCAGAGTGCTGCAGAGGAAGCTCAGAGTGCTGCAGTGGAAGCTCAGAGTGCTGCAGAGGAAGCTCAGAGTGCTGCAGAGGAAGCTCAGAGTGCTGCAGAGGAATCTCAGAGTGCTGCAGTGGAAGCTCAGAGTGCTGCAGAGGAATCTCAGAGTGCTGCAGAGGAATCTCAGAGTGCTGCAGAGGAATCTCAGAGTGCTGCAGAGGAATCTCAGAGTGCTGCAGAGGAATCTCAGAGTGCTGCACAGGAATCTCAGAGTGCTGCAGAGGAATCTCAGAGTGCTGCAGAGGAATCTCAGAGTGCTGCAGAGGAATCTCAGAGTGCTGCAGAGGAATCTCAGAGTGCTGCAGAGGAAGCTCAGAGTGCTGCAGAGGAATCTCAGAGTGCTGCAGAGGAATCTCAGAGTGCTGCAGAGGAATCTCAGAGTGCTGCAGAGGAAGCTCAGAGTGCTGCAGAGGAAGCTCAGAGTGCTGCAGAGGAAGCTCAGAGTGCTGCAGAGGAATCTCAGAGTGCTGCAGAGGAATCTCAGAGTGCTGCAGAGGAATCTCAGAGTGCTGCAGTGGAAGCTCAGAGTGCTGCAGAGGAATCTCAGAGTGCTGCAGAGGAATCTCAGAGTGCTGCAGAGGAATCTCAGAGTGCTGCAGAGGAATCTCAGAGTGCTGCAGAGGAATCTCAGAGTGCTGCAGAGGAATCTCAGAGTGCTGCAGAGGAATCTCAGAGTGCTGCAGAGGAATCTCAGAGTGCTGCAGAGGAAGCTCAGAGTGCTGCAGAGGAATCTCAGAGTGCTGCAGTGGAATCTCAGAGTGCTGCAGAGGAATCTCAGAGTGCTGCAGAGGAAGCTCAGAGTGCTGCAGAGGAATCTCAGAGTGCTGCAGAGGAATCTCAGAGTGCTGCAGTGGAAGCTCAGAGTGCTGCAGAGGAAGCTCAGAGTGCTGCAGAGGAAGCTCAGAGTGCTGCAGAGGAAGCTCAGAGTGCTGCAGAGGAATCTCAGAGTGCTGCAGAGGAATCTCAGAGTGCTGCACAGGAATCTCAGTGTACTGCAGAGTAATCTCAAAGTGCTGCAGTGGAATCTCAGATTACTGCAGAGGAATCGTCGTGTGCTGCAGAGGAATCTCTGAGTGCTGCAGAGGATCTCAGAGTGCTGCAGAGGAATCTGAGTGCTGCAGTGGAAGCTCAGAGTGCTGCAGAGGAATCTCAGAGTGCTCAGCTGGAAGATCAGAGTGCTGCAGTGGAAGTTGAGAATGTGGCAGAGTAAGTTCAACGTGCTGCGGTGGAGCAGTACTGCTTCAGAGTAAGTTCAGAGTGCTGCACAGGAATCTGAAAGTGCTGCAGAGGAATCTCAGAGTGCTGCTGAGGAAGCTCAGAGTCCTGCAGAGGAATCTCAGAGTGCTCCAGAGGAAGCTCAGAGTGCTGCAGAGGAATCTCAGAGTGCTGCAGAGGAAGCACAGAGTTCTGCAGAGGAAGCTCAGAGTGCTGCAGAGGAATCTCAGAGTGCTGCAGAGGTATCTGAGTGCTGCAGTTGAAGCTCCGAGTGCTGCAGAGGACGCTCAGAGTGCTGCAGAGGAAGCTCAGAGTGCTGCACAGGAAACTCAGAGTGCTGCAGAGGAATCTCAAAGTGCTGCACAGGAAGCTCAGAGTGCTGCAGAGGAAACTCAGAGTGCTGCAGAGGAATCTCAGAGTGCTGCAGAGAAATCTCAGAGTGCTGCAGAGGAAGCTCAGAGTGCTGCAGTGGAAGCTCAGAGTGCTGTAGAGGAAGCTTAGAGTGCTGCAGTGGAAGCTCAGAGTGCTGCAGAGTAAGTTCACAGTGCTGCAGAGGAATCTCAGAGTGCTGCACAGGAATCTCAGAGTGCTGCAGAGTAATCTCAGAGTGCTGCAGAGCAATCTCAGTGCTGCAATGGGAGATCAGAGTGCGGGACAGGAATCTCAGAGTGCTGCAGAGGAATCTCAGAGCGTTGCACAGGAATCTCAGAGTGCTGCAGAGGAATCTCAGAGTGCTGCAGAGGAATCTCAGAGTGCTGCAGAGGAATCTCAGAGCGTTGCCCAGGAATCTCAGAGTGCTGCAGAGGAATCTCAGAGTGCTGCAGAGGAATCTCAAAGTGCTGCAGAGGAAGCTCAGATTGCTGCACAGGAAACTCAGAGTGCTGCAGAGGAATCTCAGAGTGCTGCACAGGAATCTGAGTGCTGCAGTGGAAGCTCAGAGTGCTGCAGGGGATTCTCAGAGTCCTGCAGAGGAATCTCAGAGTGCTGCACAGGAATCTCAGAGTGCTGCAGAGGAATCTCAGAATGCTGCAGAGGAATCTCAAAGTGCTGCACAGGAATCTCAGAGTGCTGCAGTGGAAGCTCAGAGTGCTGCAGAGGAAGCTCAGAGTGCTGCAGAGTAAGTTCAGAGTGCTGCAGTGGCAGCTCAGAGTGCTGCAGAGTAAGTTCAGAGTGCTGCAGTGGAAGCTCAGCGTGCTGCAGAGGAAGCTCAAAGTGCTGTACAGGAATCTCAGAGTGCTGCAGAGGAATCTCAGAGTGCTGCACAGGAATCTCAGTGTACTGCAGAGTAATCTCAAAGTGCTACAGTGGAATCTCAGATTAGTGCAGAGGTTTCGTCGTGTGCTGCAGAGGAATCTCTGAGTGCTGCAGAGGAAGTTCAGAGTGCTGCAGAGGACTCTCAGAGTACTCAGCTGGAAGATCAGAGTGCTGCAATGGAAGTTGAGAATGTGGCAGAGTAAGTTCAACGTGCTGCGGTGGAGCAGTACTGCTTCAGAGTAAGTTCAGAGTGCTGCACAGGAATCTGAAAGTGCTGCAGAGGAATCTCAGAGTGCTGCTGAGGAAGCTCAGAGTCCTGCAGAGGAATCTCAGAGTGCTCCAGAGGAAGCTCAGAGTGCTGCAGAGGAATCTCAGAGTGCTGCAGTCGAATCTCAGAGTGCGGCACAGGAATCTCAGAGTGCTGAAGTTGAAGATCAGAGTGCTGCAGAGGAAGCTCAGAGTGCTGCAGTGGAAGATCAGAGTGCTGCAGAGGAAGCTCAGAGTGCTGCAGAGGAATCTCAGTGTGCTGCAGTGGAAGTTGAGAATGTGGCAGAATAAGTTCAGAGTGCTGCAGTGGAGCAGTACTGCTTCAGAGTAAGTTCCGAGTGCTGCACAGGAATCTCAGATTGCTGCAGAGGAATCTGGGTGCTGCAGTGGAAGCTCAGAGTGCTGCAGAGGAAGCACAGAGTTCTGCAGAGGAATCTCAGAGTGCTGAAGTTGAAGATCAGAGTGCTGCAGAGGAAGCTCAGAGTGCTGCAGTGGAAGATCAGAGTGCTGCAGAGGAAGCTCAGAGTGCTGCAGAGGAAGCACAGAGTGCTGCAGAGGAATCTCAGATTGCTGCAGTGGGAGCTCAGAGTGCTGCAGAAGAATCTCAAAGTGCTGCACAGGAATCTCAGAGTGCTGTAGAGGAATCTCAGAGTGCTGCAGAGGAATCTCTGCACTGCAGAGGAATCTCAGAGTGCTGCACAGGAATCTCAGACTGCCGCAGAGGAATCTCAGTGTGCTGCAGAGGAATCTCATAGTGCTGCAGAGGAAGCTCAGAGTGCTGCAGAGGAATCTCAGATTGCTCCAGAGGTA
Organism: Carcharodon carcharias; assembly: GCF_017639515.1. NCBI lineage: Eukaryota > Metazoa > Chordata > Chondrichthyes > Lamniformes > Lamnidae > Carcharodon > Carcharodon carcharias. The sequence goes on from NC_054483.1 coordinate 102,600,866, forward strand.
GATCAGAGTTCTGCTGTGGATGCTCAGAGGACTGCATAGGAATCTCAGAGTGCTGCAGAGGAATCTGAGAGCTGCAGTGGAAGCTCCGAGTGCTGCAGAGGAAGCTCAGAGTGCTGCAGAGGAAGCTCAGAGTGCTGCATAGGAAACTCAGAGTGCTGCAGAGGAATCTCAGAGTGCTGCAGAGGAATCTGAGTGCTGCAGTGGAAGCTCAGAGTGCTGCAGAGGAATCTCAGAGTGCTGCAGAGGAATCTCAGAGTGCTGCACAGGAATCTCAGAGTGCTGCAGAGGAATCTCAGAATGCTGCAGAGGAATCTCAAAGTGCTGCACAGGAATCTCAGAGTGCTGCAGAGGAATCTCAGAGTGCTGCACAGGAATCTCAGAGTGCTGCAGAGGAAGCTCAGAGTGCTTTGAGGAATCTCAGAGTGGTGCAGTGGAATCTCAGAGTGCTGCACAGGAATCTCAGAGTGCTGCGGAGGAAGCTCAGAGTGCTGCAGAGGAATCTCAGAGTGCTGCAGAGTAAGTTCAGAGTGCTGCAGTGGAAGCTCAGAGTGCTGCAGAGTAAGTTCAGAGTGCTGCAGTGGAAGCTCAGCGTGCTGCAGAGGAAGTTCACAGTGCTGTACAGGAATCTCAGAGTGCTGCAGAGGAATCTCAGAGTGCTGCACAGGAATCTCAGTGTACTGCAGAGTAATCTCAAAGTGCTGCAGTGGAATCTCAGATTACTGCAGAGGAATCGTCGTGTGCTGCAGAGGAATCTCAGAGTGCTGCAGAGGAATCTCAGAGTGCTGCAGAGGAAGTTCAGAGTGCTGCAGTGGACTCTCAGAGTGCTGCAGAGGAAGGTCAGAGTACTCAGCTGGAAGCTCAGAGTGCAGCAGTGGAAGTTGAGAATGTGGCAGAGTAAGTTCAAAGTGCTGCAGTGGAGCAGTACTGCTTCAGAGTAAGTTCAGAGTGCTGCACAGGAATCTGAAAGTGCTGCAGAGGAATCTCAGAGTGCTGCTGAGGAAGCTCAGAGTCCTGCAGAGGAATCTCAGAGTGCTCCAGAGGAAGCTCAGAGTGCTGCAGAGGAATCTCAGAGTGCTGCAGAGGAAGCACAGAGTTCTGCAGAGGAAGCTCAGAGTGCTGCAGAGGAATCTCAGTGTGCTGCAGTGGAAGTTGAGAATGTGGCAGAATAAGTTCAGAGTGCTGCAGTGGAGCAGTACTGCTTCAGAGTAAGTTCCGAGTGCTGCACAGGAATCTCAGATTGCTGCAGAGGAATCTGGGTGCTGCAGTGGAAGCTCAGAGTGCTGCAGAGGAATCTCAGAGTGCTGCAGAGGAATCTCAGAGTGCTGCACAGGAATCTCAGAGTGCTGCAGAGGAATCTCAGAATGCTGCAGAGGAATCTCAAAGTGCTGCACAGGAATCTCAGAGTGCTGCAGAGGAATCTCAGAGTGCTGCACAGGAATCTCAGAGTGCTGCAGAGGAAGCTCAGAGTGCTGCAGAGGAATCTCAGAGTGGTGCAGAGGAATCTCAGAGTGCTGCACAGGAATCTCAGAGTGCTGCAGAGGAAGCTCAGAGTGCTGCAGAGGAATCTCAGAGTGCTGCAGAGGAAGTTCAGAGTGCTGCAGTGGAAGCTCAGAGTGCTGCAGAGTAAGTTCAGAGTGCTGCAGTGGAAGCTCAGCGTGCTGCAGAGGAAGTTCACAGTGCTGTACAGGAATCTCAGAGTGCTGCAGAGGAATCTCAGAGTGCTGCACAGGAATCTCAGTGTACTGCAGAGTAATCCCAAAGTGCTGCAGTGGAATCTCAGATTACTGCAGAGGAATCGTCAGTGTGCTGCAGAGGAATCTCTGAGTGCTGCAGAGGATCTCAGAGTGCTGCAGAGGAATCTGAGTGCTGCAGTGGAAGCTCAGAGTGCTGCAGAGGAATCTCAGAGTGCTGCAGAGGAATCTCAGAGTGCTGCACAGGAATCTCAGAGTGCTGCAGAGGAATCTCAGAATGCTGCAGAGGAATCTCAGAGTGCTGCACAGGAATCTCAGAGTGCTGCAGAGGAAGCTCAGAGTGCTTTGAGGAATCGCAGAGTGGTGCAGTGGAATCTCAGAGTGCTGCACAGGAATCTCAGAGTGCTGCAGAGGAAGCTCAGAGTGCTGCAGAGGAAGCTCAGAGTGCTGCAGAGTAAGTTCAGAGTGCTGCAGTGGAAGCTCAGAGTGCTGCAGAGTAAGTTCAGAGTGCTGCAGTGGAAGCTCAGCGTGCTGCAGAGGAAACTCAAAGTGCTGTACAGGAATCTCAGAGTGCTGCAGAGGAATCTCAGAGTGCTGCAGAGGAATCTCAGAGTGCTGCATTGGGAGCACAGAGTGCTGCAGTGGAATCTCAGAGTGCTGCAGAGGAATCTCAGAGCGTTGCACAGGAATCTCAGAGTGCTGCAGAGGAATCTCAGAGTGCTGCAGAGGAATCTCAGATTGCTGCAGTGGGAGCTCAGAGTGCTGCAGAAGAATCTCAAAGTGCTGCACAGGAATCTCAGAGTGCTGTAGAGGAATCTCAGAGTGCTGCAGAGGAATCTCAGTGTACTGCAGAGGAATCTCAGAGTGCTGCACAGGAATCTCAGACTGCCGCAGAGGAATCTCAGTGTGCTGCAGAGGAATCTCATAGTGCTGCAGAGGAAGCTCAGAGTGCTGCAGAGGAATCTCAGATTGCTCCAGAGGTAGATCAGAGTGCTGCTGTGGAAGCTCAGAGGACTGCAGAGGAATCTCAGTGTGCTGCAGAGGAATCTGAGAGCTGCAGTGGAAGCTCCGAGTGCTGCAGAGGAAGCTCAGAGTGCTGCATAGGAAACTCAGAGTGCTGCAGAGGAAGCTCAGAGTGCTGCATAGGAAACTCAGAGTGCTGCAGAGGAATCTGAGTGCTGCAGTGGAAGCTCAGAGTGCTGCAGAGGATTCTCAGAGTCCTGCAGAGGAATCTCAGAGTGCTGAAGTTGAAGATCAGAGTGCTGCAGAGTAAGTTCACAGTGCTGCAAAGGAATCTCAGAGTGCTGCACAGGAATCTCAGAGTGCTGCAGAGCAATCTCAGAGATCTCCAGAGGAATCTCAGAGTGCTGCAGTGGGAGCTCAGAGTGCTGCACAGGAAGCTCAGAGTGCTGCAGAGGAATCTCAGAGTGCTGCAGAGGAAGCTCAGAGTGCTTTGAGGAATCTCAGTGTGGTGCAGTGGAATCTCAGAGTGCTGCAGAGGAATCTCAGAGCGTTGCACAGGAATCTCAGAGTGCTGCAGAGGTATCTGAGTGCTGCAGTTGAAGCTCCGAGTGCTGCAGAGGACGCTCAGAGTGCTGCAGAGGAAGCTCAGAGTGCTGCACAGGAAACTCAGAGTGCTGCAGAGGAATCTCAAAGTGCTGCAGAGGAAGCTCAGAGTGCTGCACAGGAAACTCAGAGTGCTGCAGAGGAATCTCAGAGTGCTGCAGAGTAATCTCAGAGTGCTGCAGAGGAAGCTCAGAGTGCTGCAGTGGAAGCTCAGAGTGCTGCAGTGGAAGCTCAGAGTGCTGCAGAGGAAGCTCAGAGTGCTTTGAGGAATCTCAGTGTGGTGCAGTGGAATCTCAGAGTGCTGCAGAGGAATCTCAGAGCGTTGCACAGGAATCTCAGAGTGCTGCAGAGGTATCTGAGTGCTGCAGTTGAAGCTCAGAGTGCTGCAGAGGACGCTCAGAGTGCTGCAGAGGAAGCTCAGAGTGCTGCACAGGAAACTCAGAGTGCTGCAGAGGAATCTCAGAGTGCTGCAGAGGAAGCTCAGAGTGCTGCAGAGGAATCTCAGAGTGCTGCAGAGGAATCTCAGAGTGCTGCAGAGAAATCTCAGAGTGCTGCAGAGGAAGCTCAGAGTGCTGCAGTGGAAGCTCAGAGTGCTGTAGAGGAAGCTTAGAGTGCTGCAGTGGAAGCTCAGAGTGCTGCAGAGTAAGTTCACAGTGCTGCAGAGGAATCTCAGAGTGCTGCACAGGAATCTCAGAGTGCTGCAGAGTAATCTCAGAGTGCTGCAGAGCAATCTCAGTGCTGCAATGGGAGATCAGAGTGCGGGACAGGAATCTCAGAGTGCTGCAGAGGAATCTCAGAGCGTTGCACAGGAATCTCAGAGTGCTGCAGAGGAATCTCAGAGTGCTGCAGAGGAATCTCAGAGTGCTGCAGAGGAATCTCAGAGCGTTGCCCAGGAATCTCAGAGTGCTGCAGAGGAATCTCAGAGTGCTGCAGAGGAATCTCAAAGTGCTGCAGAGGAAGCTCAGATTGCTGCACAGGAAACTCAGAGTGCTGCAGAGGAATCTCAAAGTGCTGCACAGGAATCTGAGTGCTGCAGTGGAAGCTCAGAGTGCTGCAGAGGAATCTCAGAGTCCTGCAGAGGAATCTCAAAGTGCTGCACAGGAATCTCAGAGTGCTGCAGTGGAAGCTCAGAGTGCTGCAGAGGAAGCTCAGAGTGCTGCAGAGTAAGTTCAGAGTGCTGCAGTGGCAGCTCAGAGTGCTGCAGAGTAAGTTCAGAGTGCTGCAGTGGAAGCTCAGCGTGCTGCAGAGGAAGCTCAAAGTGCTGTACAGGAATCTCAGAGTGCTGCAGAGGAATCTCAGAGTGCTGCACAGGAATCTCAGTGTACTGCAGAGTAATCTCAAAGTGCTACAGTGGAATCTCAGATTAGTGCAGAGGTTTCGTCGTGTGCTGCAGAGGAATCTCTGAGTGCTGCAGAGGAAGTTCAGAGTGCTGCAGAGGACTCTCAGAGTACTCAGCTGGAAGATCAGAGTGCTGCAATGGAAGTTGAGAATGTGGCAGAGTAAGTTCAACGTGCTGCGGTGGAGCAGTACTGCTTCAGAGTAAGTTCAGAGTGCTGCACAGGAATCTGAAAGTGCTGCAGAGGAATCTCAGAGTGCTGCTGAGGAAGCTCAGAGTCCTGCAGAGGAATCTCAGAGTGCTCCAGAGGAAGCTCAGAGTGCTGCAGAGGAATCTCAGAGTGCTGCAGTCGAATCTCAGAGTGCGGCACAGGAATCTCAGAGTGCTGAAGTTGAAGATCAGAGTGCTGCAGAGGAAGCTCAGAGTGCTGCAGTGGAAGATCAGAGTGCTGCAGAGGAAGCTCAGAGTGCTGCAGAGGAATCTCAGTGTGCTGCAGTGGAAGTTGAGAATGTGGCAGAATAAGTTCAGAGTGCTGCAGTGGAGCAGTACTGCTTCAGAGTAAGTTCCGAGTGCTGCACAGGAATCTCAGATTGCTGCAGAGGAATCTGGGTGCTGCAGTGGAAGCTCAGAGTGCTGCAGAGGAAGCACAGAGTTCTGCAGAGGAATCTCAGAGTGCTGAAGTTGAAGATCAGAGTGCTGCAGAGGAAGCTCAGAGTGCTGCAGTGGAAGATCAGAGTGCTGCAGAGGAAGCTCAGAGTGCTGCAGAGGAAGCACAGAGTGCTGCAGAGGAATCTCAGATTGCTGCAGTGGGAGCTCAGAGTGCTGCAGAAGAATCTCAAAGTGCTGCACAGGAATCTCAGAGTGCTGTAGAGGAATCTCAGAGTGCTGCAGAGGAATCTCTGCACTGCAGAGGAATCTCAGAGTGCTGCACAGGAATCTCAGACTGCCGCAGAGGAATCTCAGTGTGCTGCAGAGGAATCTCATAGTGCTGCAGAGGAAGCTCAGAGTGCTGCAGAGGAATCTCAGATTGCTCCAGAGGTAGATCAGAGTTCTGCTGTGGATGCTCAGAGGACTGCATAGGAATCTCAGAGTGCTGCAGAGGAATCTGAGAGCTGCAGTGGAAGCTCCGAGTGCTGCAGAGGAAGCTCAGAGTGCTGCAGAGGAAGCTCAGAGTGCTGCATAGGAAACTCAGAGTGCTGCAGAGGAATCTCAGAGTGCTGCAGAGGAATCTGAGTGCTGCAGTGGAAGCTCAGAGTGCTGCAGAGGAATCTCAGAGTGCTGCAGAGGAATCTCAGAGTGCTGCACAGGAATCTCAGAGTGCTGCAGAGGAATCTCAGAATGCTGCAGAGGAATCTCAAAGTGCTGCACAGGAATCTCAGAGTGCTGCAGAGGAATCTCAGAGTGCTGCACAGGAATCTCAGAGTGCTGCAGAGGAAGCTCAGAGTGCTTTGAGGAATCTCAGAGTGGTGCAGTGGAATCTCAGAGTGCTGCACAGGAATCTCAGAGTGCTGCGGAGGAAGCTCAGAGTGCTGCAGAGGAATCTCAGAGTGCTGCAGAGTAAGTTCAGAGTGCTGCAGTGGAAGCTCAGAGTGCTGCAGAGTAAGTTCAGAGTGCTGCAGTGGAAGCTCAGCGTGCTGCAGAGGAAGTTCACAGTGCTGTACAGGAATCTCAGAGTGCTGCAGAGGAATCTCAGAGTGCTGCACAGGAATCTCAGTGTACTGCAGAGTAATCTCAAAGTGCTGCAGTGGAATCTCAGATTACTGCAGAGGAATCGTCGTGTGCTGCAGAGGAATCTCTGAGTGCTGCAGAGGATCTCAGAGTGCTGCAGAGGAATCTGAGTGCTGCAGTGGAAGCTCAGAGTGCTGCAGAGGAATCTCAGAGTGCTCAGCTGGAAGATCAGAGTGCTGCAGTGGAAGTTGAGAATGTGGCAGAGTAAGTTCAACGTGCTGCGGTGGAGCAGTACTGCTTCAGAGTAAGTTCAGAGTGCTGCACAGGAATCTGAAAGTGCTGCAGAGGAATCTCAGAGTGCTGCTGAGGAAGCTCAGAGTCCTGCAGAGGAATCTCAGAGTGCTCCAGAGGAAGCTCAGAGTGCTGCAGAGGAATCTCAGAGTGCTGCAGAGGAAGCACAGAGTTCTGCAGAGGAAGCTCAGAGTGCTGCAGAGGAATCTCAGTGTGCTGCAGTGGAAGTTGAGAATGTGGCAGAATAAGTTCAGAGTGCTGCAGTGGAGCAGTACTGCTTCAGAGTAAGTTCCGAGTGCTGCACAGGAATCTCAGATTGCTGCAGAGGAATCTGGGTGCTGCAGTGGAAGCTCAGAGTGCTGCAGAGGAAGCACAGAGTTCTGCAGAGGAATCTCAGAGTGCTGAAGTTGAAGATCAGAGTGCTGCAGAGGAAGCTCAGAGTGCTGCAGTGGAAGATCAGAGTGCTGCAGAGGAAGCTCAGAGTGCTGCAGAGGAATCTCAGAGTGCTGCAGAGGAATCTCAGATTGCTGCAGTGGGAGCTCAGAGTGCTGCAGAAGAATCTCAAAGTGCTGCACAGGAATCTCAGAGTGCTGTAGAGGAATCTCAGAGTGCTGCAGAGGAATCTCTGCACTGCAGAGGAATCTCAGAGTGCTGCACAGGAATCTCAGAGTGCTGCAGAGGAATCTCAGAGTGCTGCAGAGGAATCTCAGATTGCTGCAAAGGGAGCTCAGAGTGCTGCAGAGGAATCTCAGAGTGCTGCAGTGGAAGATCAGAGTGCTGCAGAGGAAGCTCAGAGTGCTGCAGAGGAATCTCAGTGTGCTGCAGTGGAAGTTGAGAATGTGGCAGAATAAGTTCAGAGTGCTGCAGTGGAGCAGTACTGCTTCAGAGTAAGTTCCGAGTGCTGCACAGGAATCTCAGATTGCTGCAGAGGAATCTGGGTGCTGCAGTGGAAGCTCAGAGTGCTGCAGAGGAAGCACAGAGTTCTGCAGAGGAATCTCAGAGTGCTGAAGTTGAAGATCAGAGTGCTGCAGAGGAAGCTCAGAGTGCTGCAGTGGAAGATCAGAGTGCTGCAGAGGAAGCTCAGAGTGCTGCAGAGGAATCTCAGAGTGCTGCAGAGGAATCTCAGATTGCTGCAGTGGGAGCTCAGAGTGCTGCAGAAGAATCTCAAAGTGCTGCACAGGAATCTCAGAGTGCTGTAGAGGAATCTCAGAGTGCTGCAGAGGAATCTCTGCACTGCAGAGGAATCTCAGAGTGCTGCACAGGAATCTCAGACTGCCGCAGAGGAATCTCAGTGTGCTGCAGAGGAATCTCATAGTGCTGCAGAGGAAGCTCAGAGTGCTGCAGAGGAATCTCAGATTGCTCCAGAGGTAGATCAGAGTTCTGCTGTGGATGCTCAGAGGACTGCATAGGAATCTCAGAGTGCTGCAGAGGAATCTCAGAGTGCTGCAGTGGAAGCTCAGAGTGCTGCAGAGGAAGCTCAGAGTGCTGCAGAGGAAGCTCAGAGTGCTGCAGTGGAAGCTCAGAGTGCTGCAGAGGAATCTCAGAGTGCTGCAGAGGAAGTTCAGACTGCTGCAGTGGAAGCTCGGAGTGCTTCAGAGGAATCTCAGAGTGCTGCAGAGGAATCTCTGAGTGCTGCACAGGAATCTCAAAGTGCTGCAGAGGAATCTCAGAGTGCTGCAGAGGAATCTCAAAGTGCTGCACAGGAATCTCAGAGTGCTGCAGAGGAATCTCAGAGTGCTGCACAGGAATCTCAGAGTGCTGCAGAGGAAGCTCAGAGTGCTTTGAGGAATCTCAGAGTGGTGCAGTGGAATCTCAGAGTGCTGCACAGGAATCTCAGAGTGCTGCGGAGGAAGCTCAGAGTGCTGCAGAGGAATCTCAGAGTGCTGCAGAGTAAGTTCAGAGTGCTGCAGTGGAAGCTCAGAGTGCTGCAGAGTAAGTTCAGAGTGCTGCAGTGGAAGCTCAGCGTGCTGCAGAGGAAGTTCACAGTGCTGCAGAGGAATCTCGGAATGCTGCAGAGGAATCTCAGAGTGCTGCACAGGAATCTCAGTGTACTGCAGAGTAATCTCAAAGTGCTGCAGTGGAATCTCAGATTACTGCAGAGGAATCGTCGTGTGCTGCAGAGGAATCTCTGATTGCTGCAGAGGATCTCAGAGTGCTGCAGAGGAATCTGAGTGCTGCAGTGGAAGCTCAGAGTGCTGCAGAGGAATCTCAGAGTGCTCAGCTGGAAGATCAGAGTGCTGCAGTGGAAGTTGAGAATGTGGCAGAGTAAGTTCAACGTGCTGCGGTGGAGCAGTACTGCTTCAGAGTAAGTTCAGAGTGCTGCACAGGAATCTGAAAGTGCTGCAGAGGAATCTCAGAGTGCTGCTGAGGAAGCTCAGAGTCCTGCAGAGGAATCTCAGAGTGCTCCAGAGGAAGCTCAGAGTGCTGCAGAGGAATCTCAGAGTGCTGCAGAGGAAGCACAGAGTTCTGCAGAGGAAACTCAGAGTGCTGCAGAGGAATCACAGTGTGCTGCAGTGGAAGTTGAGAATGTGGCAGAATAAGTTCAGAGTGCTGCAGTGGAGCAGTACTGCTTCAGAGTAAGTTCCGAGTGCTGCACAGGAATCTCAGATTGCTGCAGAGGAATCTGGGTGCTGCAGTGGAAGCTCAGAGTGCTGCAGAGGAAGCACAGAGTTCTGCAGAGGAATCTCAGAGTGCTGAAGTTGAAGATCAGAGTGCTGCAGAGGAAGCTCAGAGTGCTGCAGTGGAAGATCAGAGTGCTGCAGAGGAAGCTCAGAGTGCTGCAGAGGAATCTCAGAGTGCTGCAGAGGAATCTCAGATTGCTGCAGTGGGAGCTCAGAGTGCTGCAGAAGAATCTCAAAGTGCTGCACAGGAATCTCAGAGTGCTGTAGAGGAATCTCAGAGTGCTGCAGAGGAATCTCTGCACTGCAGAGGAATCTCAGAGTGCTGCACAGGAATCTCAGAGTGCTGCAGAGGAATCTCAGAGTGCTGCAGAGGAATCTCAGATTGCTGCAAAGGGAGCTCAGAGTGCTGCAGAGGAATCTCAGAGTGCTGCAGTGGAAGATCAGAGTGCTGCAGAGGAAGCTCAGAGTGCTGCAGAGGAATCTCAGTGTGCTGCAGTGGAAGTTGAGAATGTGGCAGAATAAGTTCAGAGTGCTGCAGTGGAGCAGTACTGCTTCAGAGTAAGTTCCGAGTGCTGCACAGGAATCTCAGATTGCTGCAGAGGAATCTGGGTGCTGCAGTGGAAGCTCAGAGTGCTGCAGAGGAAGGACAGAGTTCTGCAGAGGAATCTCAGAGTGCTGAAGTTGAAGATCAGAGTGCTGCAGAGGAAGCTCAGAGTGCTGCAGTGGAAGATCAGAGTGCTGCAGAGGAAGCTCAGAGTGCTGCAGAGGAATCTCAGAGTGCTGCAGAGGAATCTCAGATTGCTGCAGTGGGAGCTCAGAGTGCTGCAGAGAATCTCAAAGTGCTGCACAGGAATCTCAGAGTGCTGCACAGGAATCTCAGAGTGCTGCAGAGGAATCTCAGAGAGCTGCAGAGGAATCTCAGAGTGCTGCAGAGGAATCTCAGAGTGCTGCAGAGGAATCTCAGAGTGCTGCAGAGGAATCTCAGAGTGCTGCAGAGGAAGCTCAGAGTGCTGCAGAGGAATCTCAGAGTGCTGCAGAGGAAGCTCAGAGTGCTGCTGTGGAAGCTCAGAGTGCTGCAGAGCAATCTCAGAGTGCTGCAGAGGAATCTCAGAGTGCTGCAGTGGAAGCTCAGAGTGCTGCAGAGGAAGCTCAGAGTGCTGCAGAGGAAGCTCAGAGTGCTGCAGAGGAAACTCAGAGTGCTGCAGAGGAATCTCAGAGTGCTGCAGAGGAATCTGAGTGCTGCAGTGGAAGCTCAGAGTGCTGCAGAGGAATCTCAGAGTGCTGCAGAGGAATCTCAAAGTGCTGCACAGGAATCTCAGAGTGCTGCAGAGGAATCTCAGAATGCTGCAGAGGAATCTCAAAGTGCTGCACAGGAATCTCAGAGTGCTGCAGAGGAATCTCAGAGTGCTGCACAGGAATCTCAGAGTGCTGCAGAGGAAGCTCAGAGTGCTTTGAGGAATCTCAGAGTGGTGCAGTGGAATCTCAGAGTGCTGCACAGGAATCTCAGAGTGCTGCGGAGGAAGCTCAGAGTGCTGCAGAGGAATCTCAGAGTGCTGCAGAGTAAGTTCAGAGTGCTGCAGTGGAAGCTCAGAGTGCTGCAGAGTAAGTTCAGAGTGCTGCAGTGGAAGCTCAGCGTGCTGCAGAGGAAGTTCACAGTGCTGCAGAGGAATCTCGGAATGCTGCAGAGGAATCTCAGAGTGCTGCAGAGGAATCTCAGAGTGCTGCATTGGGAGCACAGAGTGCTGCACAGGAATCTCAGAGTGCTGCAGAGGAATCTCAGAGCGTTGCACAGGAATCTCAGAGTGCTGCAGAGGAATCTCAGAGTGCTGCAGAGGAATCTCAGATTGCTGCAGTGGGAGCTCAGAGTGCTGCAGAAGAATCTCAAAGTGCTGCACAGGAATCTCAGAGTGCTGTAGAGGAATCTCAGAGTTCTGCAGAGGAATCTCAGTGTACTGCAGAGGAATCTCAGAGTGCTGCACAGGAATCTCAGACTGCCGCACAGGAATCTCAGTATGCTGCAGAGGAATCTCATAGTGCTGCAGAGGAAGCTCAGAGTGCTGCAGAGGAATCTCAGAGTGCTGCAGAGTAAGTTCAGAGTGCTGCAGTGGAAGCTCAGAGTGCTGCAGAGTAAGTTCAGAGTGCTGCAGTGGAAGCTCAGCGTGCTGCAGAGGAAGTTCACAGTGCTGCAGAGGAATCTCGGAATGCTGCAGAGGAATCTCAGAGTGCTGCACAGGAATCTCAGTGTACTGCAGAGTAATCTCAAAGTGCTGCAGTGGAATCTCAGATTACTGCAGAGGAATCGTCGTGTGCTGCAGAGGAATCTCTGATTGCTGCAGAGGATCTCAGAGTGCTTCAGAGGAATCTGAGTGCTGCAGTGGAAGCTCAGAGTGCTGCAGAGGAATCTCAGAGTGCTCAGCTGGAAGATCAGAGTGCTGCAGTGGAAGTTGAGAATGTGGCAGAGTAAGTTCAACGTGCTGCGGTGGAGCAGTACTGCTTCAGAGTAAGTTCAGAGTGCTGCACAGGAATCTGAAAGTGCTGCAGAGGAATCTCAGAGTGCTGCTGAGGAAGCTCAGAGTCCTGCAGAGGAATCTCAGAGTGCTCCAGAGGAAGCTCAGAGTGCTGCAGAGGAATCTCAGAGTGCTGCAGAGGAAGCACAGAGTTCTGCAGAGGAAACTCAGAGTGCTGCAGAGGAATCACAGTGTGCTGCAGTGGAAGTTGAGAATGTGGCAGAATAAGTTCAGAGTGCTGCAGTGGAGCAGTACTGCTTCAGAGTAAGTTCCGAGTGCTGCAGAGGAATCTCAGAGTGCTGCAGAGGAATCTCAGAGTGCTGCAGTGGAATCTCAGAGTGCTGCAGAGGAAGCTCAGACTGCTGCAGAGGACGCTCAGAGTGCTGCAGTGAAAGATCAGTTTGCTGCAGAGGAAGCTCAGAGTGCTGCAGTGGAAGCTCAGAGAGCTCCAGAGGAAGCTCAGAGTGCTGCAGAGGAATCTCAGTGTGCTGCAGTGGAATCTCAGAGTGCTGCAGTGGAAGCTCAGAGTGCTGCAGAGGAATCTCAGAGTGCTGCACAGCAATCTCAGATTCTGCAGAGGAATCTCAGAGTGCTGCCGAGGAAGCTCAGAGTCCTGCAGAGGAATCCCAGAGTGCTGCAGCAGGAATCTCAGAGTGCTGCAGAGGAATCTCAGAGTGCTGCACAGGAATCTCATAGTGCTGCAGAGGAAGCTCAGAGTGCTGCAGAGGAATCTCAGAGTGCTGCAGTGGAAGATCAGAGTGCTGCAGAGGAAGCTCAGAGTGCTGCAGAGGAATCTCAGTGTGCTGCAGTGGAAGTTGAGAATGTGGCAGAATAAGTTCAGAGTGCTGCAGTGGAGCAGTACTGCTTCAGAGTAAGTTCCGAGTGCTGCACAGGAATCTCAGATTGCTGCAGAGGAATCTGGGTGCTGCAGTGGAAGCTCAGAGTGCTGCAGAGGAAGCACAGAGTTCTGCAGAGGAATCTCAGAGTGCTGAAGTTGAAGATCAGAGTGCTGCAGAGGAAGCTCAGAGTGCTGCAGTGGAAGATCAGAGTGCTGCAGAGGAAGCTCAGAGTGCTGCAGAGGAATCTCAGAGTGCTGCAGAGGAATCTCAGATTGCTGCAGTGGGAGCTCAGAGTGCTGCAGAAGAATCTCAAAGTGCTGCACAGGAATCTCAGAGTGCTGTAGAGGAATCTCAGAGTGCTGCAGAGGAATCTCTGCACTGCAGAGGAATCTCAGAGTGCTGCACAGGAATCTCAGAGTGCTGCAGAGGAATCTCAGAGTGCTGCAGAGGAATCTCAGAGTGCTGCAGAGGAAGCTCAGAGTGCTGCAGAGGAATCTCAGAGTGCTGCAGAGGTAGCTCAGAGTGCTGCAGAGGATGCTCAGAGTGCTGCAGAGGAATCTCAGAGTGCTGCAGAGGAATCTCAGAGTGCTGCAGTGGAAGCTCAGAGTGCTGCAGAGGAAGCTCAGAGTGCTGCAGAGGAAGCTCAGAGTGCTGCAGAGGAATCTCAGAGTGCTGCAGAGGAATCTCAGAGTGCTGCAGAGGAATCTCAGAGTGCTGCAGTGGAAGCTCAGAGTGCTGCAGAGGAATCTCAGAGTGCTGCAGAGGAATCTCAGAGTGCTGCACAGGAATCTCAGAGTGCTGCAGAGGAATCTCAGAGTGCTGCAGAGGAATCTCAGAGTGCTGCAGAGGAATCTCAGAGTGCTGCAGAGGAATCTCAGAGTGCTGCAGAGGAATCTCAGAGTGCTGCAGAGGAAGCTCAGAGTGCTTTGAGGAATCTCAGAGTGGTGCAGTGGAATCTCAGAGTGCTGCACAGGAATCTCAGAGTGCTGCGGAGGAAGCTCAGAGTGCTGCAGAGGAATCTCAGAGTGCTGCAGAGTAAGTTCAGAGTGCTGCAGTGGAAGCTCAGAGTGCTGCAGAGTAAGTTCAGAGTGCTGCAGTGGAAGCTCAGCGTGCTGCAGAGGAAGTTCACAGTGCTGCAGAGGAATCTCGGAATGCTGCAGAGGAATCTCAGAGTGCTGCAGAGGAATCTCAGAGTGCTGCATTGGGAGCTCAGAGTGCTGCACAGGAATCTCAGAGTGCTGCAGAGGAATCTCAGAGCGTTGCACAGGAATCTCAGAGTGCTGCAGAGGAATCTCAGAGTGCTGCAGAGGAATCTCAGATTGCTGCAGTGGGAGCTCAGAGTGCTGCAGAAGAATCTCAAAGTGCTGCACAGGAATCTCAGAGTGCTGTAGAGGAATCTCAGAGTGCTGCAGAGGAATCTCAGAGTGCTGCAGAGGAATCTCAGAGTGCTGCAGAGGAATCTCAGAGTGCTGCAGAGGAATCTCAGAGTGCTGCAGAGGAATCTCAGAGTGCTGCAGAGGAATCTCAGAGTGCTGCAGAGGAATCTCAGAGTGCTGCAGAGGAATCTCAGAGTGCTGCAGAGGAGCTCAGAGTGCTGCAGAGGAATCTCAGAGTGCTGCAGAGGAAGCTCAGAGTGCTGCAGAGGAATCTCAGAGTGCTGCAGAGGAAGCTCAGAGTGCTGCAGAGGAATCTCAGAGTGCTGCAGAGGAATCTCAGAGTGCTGCAGAGGAATCTCAGAGTGCTGCAGAGGAAGCTCAGAGTGCTGCAGAGGAAGCTCAGAGTGCTGCAGAGGAAGCTCAGAGTGCTGCAGAGGAAGCTCAGAGTGCTGCAGTGGAAGCTCAGAGTGCTGCAGAGGAAGCTCAGAGTGCTGCAGAGGAAGCTCAGAGTGCTGCAGAGGAAGCTCAGAGTGCTGCAGAGGAATCTCAGATTGCTGCAGTGGGAGCTCAGAGTGCTGCAGAAGAATCTCAAAGTGCTGCACAGGAATCTCAGAGTGCTGTAGAGGAATCTCAGTGTACTGCAGAGGAATCTCAGAGTGCTGCACAGGAATCTCAGACTGCCGCAGAGGAATCTCAGTGTGCTGCAGAGGAATCTCATAGTGCTGCAGAGGAAGCTCAGAGTGCTGCAGAGGAATCTCAGATTGCTCCAGAGGTAGATCAGAGTTCTGCTGTGGATGCTCAGAGGACTGCATAGGAATCTCAGAGTGCTGCAGAGGAATCTGAGAGCTGCAGTGGAAGCTCCGAGTGCTGCAGAGGAAGCTCAGAGTGCTGCAGAGGAAGCTCAGAGTGCTGCATAGGAAACTCAGAGTGCTGCAGAGGAATCTCAGAGTGCTGCAGAGGAATCTGAGTGCTGCAGTGGAAGCTCAGAGTGCTGCAGAGGAATCTCAGAGTGCTGCAGAGGAATCTCAGAGTGCTGCAGAGGAATCTCAGAGTGCTGCAGAGGAATCTCAGAGTGCTGCAGAGGAATCTCAGAGTGCTGCAGAGGAATCTCAGAGTGCTGCAGAGGAATCTCAGAGTGCTGCAGAGGAATCTCAGAGTGCTGCAGAGGAAGCTCAGAGTGCTGCAGAGGAATCTCAGAGTGCTGCAGAGGAATCTCAGAGTGCTGCAGAGGAATCTCAGAGTGCTGCAGAGGAATCTCAGAGTGCTGCAGAGGAATCTCAGAGTGCTGCAGAGGAAGCTCAGAGTGCTGCAGAGGAAGCTCAGAGTGCTGCAGAGGAATCTCAGAGTGCTGCAGTGGAAGCTCAGAGTGCTGCAGAGGAATCTCAGAGTGCTGCAGAGGAATCTCAGAGTGCTGCAGAGGAATCTCAGAGTGCTGCAGAGGAATCTCAGAGTGCTGCAGTGGGAGCTCAGAGTGCTGCAGAGGAATCTCAGAGTGCTGCAGAGGAATCTCAGAGCGTTGCACAGGAATCTCAGAGTGCTGCAGAGGAATCTCAGAGTGCTGCAGAG
Source organism: Carcharodon carcharias (assembly GCF_017639515.1). Classification (NCBI taxonomy): domain Eukaryota; kingdom Metazoa; phylum Chordata; class Chondrichthyes; order Lamniformes; family Lamnidae; genus Carcharodon; species Carcharodon carcharias. The sequence continues at coordinate 102,616,327 of NC_054483.1, forward strand.
GAATCTCAGATTGCTGCAGTGGGAGCTCAGAGTGCTGCAGAAGAATCTCAAAGTGCTGCACAGGAATCTCAGAGTGCTGTAGAGGAATCTCAGAGTTCTGCAGAGGAATCTCAGTGTACTGCAGAGGAATCTCAGAGTGCTGCACAGGAATCTCAGACTGCCGCACAGGAATCTCAGTATGCTGCAGAGGAATCTCATAGTGCTGCAGAGGAGGCTCAGAGTGCTGCAGAGGAATCTCAGATTGCTCCAGAGGTAGATCAGAGTGCTGCTGTGGAAGCTCAGAGGACTGCAGAGGAATCTCAGTGTGCTGCAGAGGAATCTGAGAGCTGCAGTGGAAGCTCCGACTGCTGCAGAGGAAGCTCAGAGTGCTGCATAGGAAACTCAGAGTGCTGCAGAGGAATAACAGAGTGCTGCAGAGGAATCTGAGTGCTGCAGTGGAAGCTCAGAGTGCTGCAGAGGAATCTCAGAGTGCTGCAGAGGAATCTCAGAGTGCTGCAGAGGAATCTCAGAGTGCTGCAGAGGAATCTCAGAGTGCTGCAGAGGAATCTCAGAGTGCTGCAGAGGAATCTCAGAGTGCTGCAGAGGAAGCTCAGAGTGCTGCAGAGGAAGCTCAGAGTGCTGCAGAGGAAGCTCAGAGTGCTGCAGTGGAAGCTCAGAGTGCTGCAGAGGAATCTCAGAGTGCTGCAGAGGAAGCTCAGAGTGCTGCAGAGGAAGCTCAGAGTGCTGCACAGGAATCTCAGAGTGCTGCAGAGGAATCTCAGAGTGCTGCACAGGAATCTCAGAGTGCTGCAGAGGAATCTCAGAGTGCTGCAGAGGAATCTCAGAGTGCTGCAGAGGAATCTCAGAGTGCTGCAGAGGAATCTCAGAGTGCTGCAGAGGAAGCTCAGAGTGCTGCAGAGGAATCTCAGAGTGCTGCAGAGGAAGCTCAGAGTGCTGCAGTGGAAGTAGAAAGTGCTGGCAGAGGAATTCAAGTGCTGCAGGTGGAGAAGTACTGCTTCAGAGTAAGTTCAGAGTGCTGCACAGGAATCTCAGAGTGCTGCAGAGGAATCTCAGAGTGCTGCAGAGGAATCTCAGAGTGCTGCACATGAATCTCAGAGTGCTGCAGAGGAATCTCAGAGTGCTGCAAGGAATCTCAGAGTGCTGCAGAGGAAGCACAGAGTTCTGCAGAGGAATCTCAGAGTGCTGAAGTTGAAGATCAGAGTGCTGCAGAGGAAGCTCAGAGTGCTGCAGTGGAAGATCAGAGTGCTGCAGTGGAAGTTGAGAATGTGGCAGAATAAGTTCAGAGTGCTGCAGTGGAGCAGTACTGCTTCAGAGTAAGTTCCGAGTGCTGCACAGGAATCTCAGATTGCTGCAGAGGAATCTGGGTGCTGCAGTGGAAGCTCAGAGTGCTGCAGAGGAAGCACAGAGTTCTGCAGAGGAATCTCAGAGTGCTGACGTTGAAGATCAGAGTGCTGCAGAGGAAGCTCAGAGTGCTGCAGAGGAAGTTCAGAGTGCTGCAGAGGAAGCTCAGAGTGCTGCAGAGGAATCTCAGAGTGCTGCAGAGGAATCTCAGATTGCTGCAGTGGGAGCTCAGAGTGCTGCAGAGGAATCTCAGTGTGCTGCAGAGGAATCTCAGAGTGCTGCAGAGGAATCTCAGAGTGCTGCAGAGGAATCTCAGAGTGCTGCAGAGGAATCTCAGAGTGCTGCAGAGGAATCTCAGATTGCCGCAGAGGAATCTCAGTGTGCTGCAGAGGAATCTCAGAGTGCTGCAGAGGAAGCTCAGAGTGCTGCAGAGGAATCTCAGAGTGCTGCAGAGGAAGCTCAGAGTGCTGCAGTGGAAGCTCAGAGTGCTGCAGAGGAATCTCAGAGTGCTGCAGAGGAATCTCAGAGTGCTGCAGTGGAAGCTCAGAGTGCTGCAGAGGAAGCTCAGAGTGCTGCAGAGGAAGCTCAGAGTGCTGCATAGGAATCTCAGAGTGCTGCAGAGGAATCTCAGAGTGCTCCAGAGGAAGATCCGAGTGCTGCAGTGGAAGCTCAGAGTGCTGCAGAGGAATCTCAGAGTGCTGCAGAGGAATCTCAGAGTGCTGCACAGGAATCTCAGAGTGCTGCAGAGGAATCTCAGAGTGCTGCAGAGGAATCTCAGAGTGCTGCACAGGAATCTCAGAGTGCTGCAGAGGAATCTCAGAGTGCTGCACAGGAATCTCAGAGTGCTGCAGAGGAAGCTCAGAGTGCTGCAGAGGAATCTCAGAGTGCTGCAGTGGAATCTCAAAGTGCTGCACAGGAATTCAGAGTGCTGCAGAGGAAGCTCAGATTGCTGCAGAGGAATCTCAGAGTGCTGCAGAGGAAGCTCAGAGTGCTGCAGTGGAAGCTCAGAGTGCTGCAGAGTAAGTTCAGAGTGCTGCAGTGGAAGCTCGGAGTGCTGCAGAGGAATCTCAGAGTGCTGCAGAGGAATCTCAGAGTGCTGCAGAGGAATCTCAGAGTGCTGCAGAGGAATCTCAGAGTGCTGCAGAGGAATCTCAGAGTGCTGCAGAGGAATCTCAGAGTGCTGCAGAGGAATCTCAGAGTGCTGCAGAGGAATCTCAGAGTGCTGCAGAGGAATCTCAGAGTGCTGCAGAGGAAGCTCAGAGTGCTGCAGAGGAATCTCAGAGTGCTGCAGAGGAATCTCAGAGTGCTGCAGAGGAATCTCAGAGTGCTGCAGAGGAAGCTCAGAGTGCTGCAGAGGAATCTCAGAGTGCTGCAGAGGAATCTCAGAGTGCTGCAGTGGAGGCACAGAGTGCTGCAGAGGAATCTCAGAGTGCTGCAGAGGAAGCTCAGAGTGCTGCAGAGGAATCTCAGAGTGCTGCAGAGGAATCTCAGAGTGCTGCACAGGAATCTCAGAGTGCTGCAGAGGAATCTCAGAGTGCTGCAGAGGAATCTCAGAGTGCTGCAGAGGAATCTCAGAGTGCTGCAGAGGAAGCTCAGAGTGCTGCAGAGGAATCTCAGAGTGCTGCAGAGGAATCTCAGAGTGCTGCAGAGGAATCTCAGAGTGTTGCACCGGAATCTCAGAGTGCTGCACAGGAATCTCAGATTTCTACAGAGGAATCTCAGATTCCTGCAGTGGGATCTCAGAGTGCTGCAGAGGAAGCTCAGAGTGCTGCAGTGGAAGCTCAGAGTGCTGCAGAGGAAACTCAGAGTGCTGCAGAGGAATCTCAAAGTGCTGCAGAGGAAGTCTCAGGAGTGCTGCAGAGGAATCTCAGAGTGCGGCAGAGGAATCTCAGAGTGCTGCAGAGGAATCTCAGAGTGCTGCAGAGGAATCTCAGAAGTGCTGCACAGGAATTCTCAGAGTGCTGCAGAGGAATCTCAGAGTGCTGCAGAGGGAATCTCAGAGTGCTGCAGAGGAAGCTCAGGAGTGCTGCAGGAGAAAGCTCAGAGTGATGCAGTGGAAGCTCAGAGATGCTGAAGAGGGAATCTCAGAGTGCTGCAGTGGAAGCTCAGAGTGCTGCAGAGGAATCTCAGAGTGCTGCAGAGGAAGCTCAGAGTGCTGCAGAGGAATCTCAGAGTGCTGCAGAGGAATCTCAGAGTGCTGCAGAGGAAGCTCAGAGTGCTGCAGAGGAATCTCAGAGTGCTGCAGAGGAAGCTCAGAGTGCTGCAGAGGAATCTCAGAGTGCTGCAGAGGAAGCTGAGAGTGCTGCAGAGGAATCTCAGAGTGCTGCAGAGGAAGCTCAGAGTGCTGCAGAGGAATCTCAGAGTGCTGCAGAGGAATCTCAGAGTGCTGCAGAGAATCTCAGAGTGCTGCAGAGGAAGCTCAGAGTGCTGCAGTGGAAGCTCAGAGTGCTGCAGAGGAAGCTCAGAGTGCTGCAGTGGAAGCTCAGAGTGCTGCAGAGGAATCTCAGAGTGCTGCAGAGGAATCTCAGAGTGCTGCAGAGGAATCTCAGAGTGCTGCAGAGGAATCTCAGAGTGCTGCAGAGGAATCTCAGAGTGCTGCAGAGGAATCTCAGAGTGCTGCAGAGGTATCTGAGTGCTGCAGTTGAAGCTCCGAGTGCTGCAGAGGACGCTCAGAGTGCTGCAGAGGAAGCTCAGAGTGCTGCACAGGAAACTCAGAGTGCTGCAGAGGAATCTCAAAGTGCTGCAGAGGAAGTTCAGAGTGCTGCTCAGCAATCTCAGAGTGCTGCAGAGGAATCTCAGAGTGCTGCAGAGAAATCTCAGAGTGCTGCAGAGGAAGCTCAGAGTGCTGCAGTGGAAGCTCAGAGTGCTGTAGAGGAAGCTTAGAGTGCTGCAGTGGAAGCTCAGAGTGCTGCAGAGTAAGTTCACAGTGCTGCAGAGGAATCTCAGAGTGCTGCACAGGAATCTCAGAGTGCTGCAGAGTAATCTCAGAGTGCTGCAGAGCAATCCCAGTGCTGCAATGGGAGATCAGAGTGCGGGACAGGAATCTCAGAGTGCTGCAGAGGAATCTCAGAGCGTTGCACAGGAATCTCAGAGTGCTGCAGAGGAATCTCAGAGTGCTGCAGAGGAATCTCAGAGTGCTGCAGAGGAATCTCAGAGTGCTGCAGAGGAATCTCAGAGTGCTGCACAGGAATCTCAGAGTGCTGCAGAGGAAGCTCAGAGTGCTGCAGAGGAATCTCAGAGTGCTGCAGAGGAATCTCAGAGTGCTGCAGAGGAATCTCAGAGTGCTGCAGAGGAATCTCAGAGTGCTGCAGAGGAATCTCAGAGTGCTGCAGAGGAATCTCAGAGTGCTGCAGAGGAAGCTCAGAGTGCTGCAGAGGAAGTTCAGAGTGCTGCAGTGGAAGCTCAGAGTGCTGCAGAGGAAGCTCAGAGTGCTGCAGAGGAATCTCAGAGTGCTGCAGAGGAATCTCAGAGTGCTGCAGAGGAATCTCAGAGTGCTGCAGAGGAATCTCAGAGTGCTGCAGAGGAATCTCAGAGTGCTGCAGAGGAATCTCAGAGTGCTGCAGAGGAAGCTCAGAGTGCTGCAGAGGAAGCTCAGAGTGCTGCAGTGGAATCTCAGAGTGCTGCAGTGGAAGCTCAGAATGCTGCAGAGGAATCTCAGAGTCCTGCAGAGGAATCTCAGTGTGCTGCATTGGAAGTTGAGAATGCGGCAGAGTAAGTTCAGAGTGCTGCAGTGGAGCAGTACTGCTTCAGATTAAGTTCAGAGTGCTGAACAGGAATCTCAGAGTGCTGCACAGGAATCTCAAAGTGCTGCAGAGGAATCTCAGAGTGCTGCAGAGGTATCTCAGAATGATGCATAGGAATCTCAAAGTGCTGCACAGGAATTTCAGAGTGCTGCAGAGGAATCTCAGAGTGCTGCAGAGGAATCTCAGAGTGCTGCAGAGGAATCTCAAAGTGCTGCACGGGAATCTCAGAGTGCTGCAGAGGAAGCTCAAAGTGCTGCACAGGAATTCAGAGTGCTGCAGAGGAAGCTCAGATTGCTGCAGTGGAAGATCCGACTGCTGCAGAGGAAGCTCAGAGTGCTGCATAGGAAACTCAGAGTGCTGCAGAGGAATAACAGAGTGCTGCAGAGGAATCTGAGTGCTGCAGTGGAAGCTCAGAGTGCTGCAGAGGATTCTCAGAGTCCTGCAGATGAATCTCAGAATGCTGCAGAGGAATCTCAAAGTGCTGCACAGGAATCTCAGAGTGCTGCAGTGGAAGCTCAGAGTGCTGCAGAGGAAGCTCAGAGTGCTGCAGAGTAAGTTCAGAGTGCTGCAGTGGCAGCTCAGAGTGCTGCAGAGTAAGTTCAGAGTGCTGCAGTGGAAGCTCAGCGTGCTGCAGAGGAAGCTCAAAGTGCTGTACAGGAATCTCAGAGTGCTGCAGAGGAATCTCAGAGTGCTGCAGAGGAATCTCAGTGTACTGCAGAGTAATCTCAAAGTGCTACAGTGGAATCTCAGATTAGTGCAGAGGATTCGTCGTGTGCTGCAGAGGAATCTCTGAGTGCTGCAGAGGAAGTTCAGAGTGCTGCAGAGGACTCTCAGAGTACTCAGCTGGAAGATCAGAGTGCTGCAGTGGAAGTTTAGAATGTGGCAGAGTAAGTTCAACGTGCTGCGGTGGAGCAGTACTGCTTCAGAGTAAGTTCAGAGTGCTGCACAGGAATCTGAAAGTGCTGCAGAGGAATCTCAGAGTGCTGCTGAGGAAGCTCAGAGTCCTGCAGAGGAATCTCAGAGTGCTCCAGAGGAAGCTCAGAGTGCTGCAGAGGAATCTCAGAGTGCTGCAGAGGAATCTCAGAGTGCTGCAGTGAAATCTCAGAGTGCTGCAGAGGAAGCTCAGCGTGCTGCAGAGGAATCTCAGAGTGCTGCAGAGGAAGCTCAGAGTGCTGCAGAGGAATCTCAGTGTACTGCAGAGGAATCTCAGAGTGCTGCACAGGATTCTCAGACTGCCGCAGAGGAATCTCAGTCTGCTGCAGAGGAATCTCAGAGTGCTGCACAGGAATCTCAGAGTGCTGCAGAGAAATCTCAGAGTGCTGCACAGGAAGCTCAGAGTGCTGCAGTGGAAGCTCAGAGTGCTGTAGAGGAAGCTCAGAGTGCTGCAGTGGAAGCTCAGAGTGCTGCAGAGTAAGTTCAGAGTGCTGCAGAGGAATCTCAGAGTGCTGCACAGGAATCTCAGAGTGCTGCAGAGGAATCTCAGAGTGCTGCAGAGGAATCTCAGAGTGCTGCAGTGGGAGCTCAGAGTGCTGCAGAGGAATCTCAGAGTGCTGCAGTGGAATCTCAGAGTGCTGCAGAGGAATCTCAGAGTGCTGCAGAGGAATCTCAGAGTGCTGCAGAGGAATCTCAGAGTGCTGCAGAGGAATCTCAGAGTGCTGCAGAGGAATCTCAGAGCGTTGCACAGGAATCTCAGAGTGCTGCAGAGGAATCTCAGAGTGCTGCAGAGGAATCTCAGAGTGCTGCAGTGGGAGCTCAGAGTGCTGCAGAGGAATCTCAAAGTGCTGCACAGGAATCTCAGAGTACTGCAGAGGAATCTCAGAGTGCTGCAGAGGAATCTCAGAGTGCTGCACAGTAATCTCAGAGTGCTGCAGAGGAATCTCAGTGTGCTGCAGAGGAATCACAGAGTGCTGCAGAGTAAGATCAGAGTGCTGCACTGGAATCTCAGAGTGCTGCAGAGGAAGTTCAGAGTGCTGCTCAGCAATCTGAGAGTGCTGCAGAGGAATCTCAGAGTGCTGCAGAGGAAGCTCAGAGTGCTGCAGAGGAAGCTCAGAGTGCTGCAGAGGAAGCTCAGAGTGCTGCAGAGGAAGCTCAGAGTGCTGCAGAGGAAGCTCAGAGTGCTGCAGAGGAATCTCAGAGTGCTGCAGAGGAAGCTCAGAGTGCTGCAGAGGAATCTCAGAGTGCTGCAGAGGAATCTCAGAGTGCTGCAGAGGAAGCTCAGAGTGCTGCAGAGGAATCTCAGAGTGCTGCATAGGAAGCTCAGAGTGCTGCAGAGGAAGCTCAGAGTGCTGCAGAGGAATCTCAGAGTGCTGCAGAGGAATCTCAGAGTGCTGCAGAGGAATCTCAAAGTGCTGCAGAGGAAGCTCAGAGTGCTGCACAGGAAACTCAGAGTGCTGCAGAGGAATCTCAGAGTGCTGCACAGGAATCTGAGTGCTGCAGTGGAAGCTCAGAGTGCTGCAGAGGAAGCACAGAGTTCTGCAGAGGAATCTCATAGTGCTGAAGTTGAAGATCTGAGTGCTGCAGAGGAAGCTCAGAGTGCTGCAGTGGAAGATCAGAGTGCTGCAGAGGAAGCTCAGAGTGCTGCAGAGGAATCTCAGTGTGCTGGAGTGGAAGTTGAGAATGTGGCAGAATAAGTTCAGAGTGCTGCAGTGGAGCAGTACTGCTTCAGAGTAAGTTCCGAGTGGTGCAGAGGAATCTCAAAGTGCTGCAGAGGAATCTCAGAGTGCTGCAGAGGAATCTCAGAGTGCTGCAGAGGAATCTCAGAGTCCTGCTCAGGAATATCAGAGTGCTGCAGAGGAAGCTCAGAGTGCTGCAGAGGAATCTCAGAGTGGTGCTGAGGAATCACAGAGTGCTGCACAGGAATCTCAGAGTGCTGCAGAGGAAGCTCAGAGTGCTGCAGAGGAAGCTCAGAGTGCTGCAGAGTAAGTTCAGAGTGCTGCAGTGGAAGCTCAGAGTGCTGCAGAGTAAGTTCAGAGTGCTGCAGTGGAAGCTCAGCGTGCTGCAGAGGAAGCTCAAAGTGCTGTACAGGAATCTCAGAGTGCTGCAGAGGAATCTCAGAGTGCTGCACAGGAATCTCAGAGCGTTGCAGAGGAATCTCAGAGTGCTGCAGAGGAATCTCAGAGTGCTGCACAGCAATCTCCGATTATGCAGTGGAAGCGAAGAGTGCTGCAGAGGAAGCTCAGAGTGCTGCAGTGGAATCTCAGAGTGCTGCAGTGGAAGCTCAGAATGCTGCAGAGGAATCTCAGAGTGCTGCAGAGGAATCTCAGTGTGCTGCATTGGAAGTTGAGAATGTGGCAGAGTAAGTTCAGAGTGCTGCAGTGGAGCAGTACTGCTTCAGATTAAGTTCAGAGTGCTGCACAGGAATCTCAGAGTGCTGCACAGGAATCTCAGAGTGCTGCAGAGGAATCTCAGAGTGCTGCAGAGGAATCTCAGAGTGCTGCAGAGGAATCTCAGAGTGCTGCAGAGGAATCTCAGAGTGCTGCAGAGGAAGCTCAGAGTGCTGCAGAGGAAGCTCAGAGTGCTGCAGAGGAATCTCAGAGTGCTGCAAGGAAGCTCAGAGTGCTGCAGAGGAAGCTCAGAGTGCTGCAGAGGAATCTCAGAGTGCTGCAGAGGAAGCTCAGAGTGCTGCAGAGGAAGCTCAGAGTGCTGCAGTGGAAGCTCAGAGTGCTGCAGAGGAAGTTCACAGTGCTGCAGTGGAAGCTCAGAGTGCTGCAGTTGAACCGCAGAGTGCTGCAGAGGAAGCTCAGAGTGCTGCAGAGGAATCTCAGAGTGCTGCAGTGGAACCTCAGAGTGCTACAGAGGAATCTCAGACTGCTGCAGTGGAAGCTCAGAGTGCTGCAGAGAAGCTCAGAGTGCTGCAGAGGAAGCTCAGAGTGCTGCAGAGGAATCTCAGAGTGCTGCAGAGGAAGCTCAGAGTGCTGCAGAGGAATCTCAGAGTGCTGCAGAGGAATCTCAGAGTGCTGCAGAGGAATCTCAGAGTGCTGCAGAGGAATCTCAGAGTGCTGCAGAGGAATCTCAGAGTGCTGCAGAGGAATCTCAGAGTGCTGCAGAGGAATCTCAGAGTGCTGCAGAGGAATCTCAGAGTGCTGCAGAGGAATCTCAGAGTGCTGCAGAGGAATCTCAGACTGCCGCAGAGGAATCTCAGAGTGCTGCAGAGGAATCTCAGAGTGCTGCAGAGGAAGCTCAGAGTGCTGCAGAGGAATCTCAGAGTGCTGCAGAGGAATCTCAGAGTGCTGCAGAGGAAGCTCAGAGTGCTGCAGAGGAATCTCAGAGTGCTGCAGAGGAATCTCAGAGTGCTGCAGAGGAATCTCAGAGTGCTGCAGAGGAATCTCAGAGTGCTGCAGAGGAAGCTCAGAGTGCTGCAGAGGAATCTCAGAGTGCTGCAGAGGAATCTCAGAGTGCTGCAGTGGAAGCTCAGAGTGCTGCAGAGGAATCTCAGAGTGCTGCAGAGGAATCTCAGAGTGCTGCAGAGGAATCTCAGAGTGCTGCAGAGGAAGCTCAGAGTGCTGCAGAGGAATCTCAGAGTGCTGCAGAGGAATCTCAGAGTGCTGCAGAGGAATCTCAGAGTGCTGCAGAGGAATCTCAGAGTGCTGCAGAGGAATCTCAGAGTGCTGCAGAGGAATCTCAGAGTGCTGCAGAGGAATCTCAGAGTGCTGCAGAGGAAGCTCAGAGTGCTGCAGTGGAAGCTCAGAGTGCTGCAGAGGAAGCTCAGAGTGCTGCAGAGGAAGCTCAGAGTGCTGCAGAGGAAGCTCAGAGTGCTGCAGAGGAATCTCAGAGTGCTGCAGAGGAATCTCAGAGTGCTGCAGAGGAATCTCAGAGTGCTGCAGAGGAATCTCAGAGTGCTGCATTGGAAGCTCAGAGTGCTGCAGAGGAATCTCAGAGTGCTGCAGAGGAATCTCAGAGTGCTGCAGAGGAATCTCAGAGTGCTGCAGAGGAATCTCAGAGTGCTGCAGAGGAATCTCAGAGTGCTGCAGAGGAAGCTCAGAGTGCTGCAGAGGAATCTCAGAGTGCTGCAGAGGAATCTCAGAGTGCTGCAGTGGAAGCTCAGAGTGCTGCAGAGGAATCTCAGAGTGCTGCAGAGGAATCTCAGAGTGCTGCAGAGGAATCTCAGAGTGCTGCAGAGGAATCTCAGAGTGCTGCAGTGGAAGCTCAGAGTGCTGCAGAGGAATCTCAGAGTGCTGCAGAGGAATCTCAGAGTGCTGCACAGGAATCTCAGAGTGCTGCAGAGGAATCTCAGAGTGCTGCAGAGGAATCTCAGAGTGCTGCAGTGGAATCTCAGAGTGCTGCAGAGGAATCTCAGAGTGCTGCAGAGGAATCTCAGAGTGCTGCAGAGGAATCTCAGAGTGCTGCAGAGGAATCTCAGAGTGCTGCAGAGGAATCTCAGAGTGCTGCACAGGAATCTCAGACTGCCGCAGAGGAATCTCAGTATGCTGCAGAGGAATCTCATAGTGCTGCAGAGGAAGCTCAGAGTGCTGCAGAGGAATCTCAGATTGCTCCAGAGGTAGATCAGAGTGCTGCTGTGGAAGCTCAGAGGACTGCAGAGGAATCTCAGAGTGCTGCAGAGGAATCTGAGAGCTGCAGTGGAAGCTCTGAGTGCTGCAGAGGAAGCTCAGAGTGCTGCAGTGGAAGCTCAGAGTGCTGCAGAGGAATCTGAGAGCTGCAGTGGAAGCTCCGAGTGCTGCAGAGGAAGTTCAGAGTGCTGCAGTGGAAGCTCAGAGTGCTGCAGAGGAAGCTCAGAGTGCTGCAGAGGAATCTCAGAGTGGTGCTGAGGAATCACAGAGTGCTGCACAGGAATCTCAGAGTGCTGCAGAGGAAGCTCAGAGTGCTGCAGAGGAAGCTCAGAGTGCTGCAGAGTAAGTTCAGAGTGCTGCAGTGGCAGCTCAGAGTGCTGCAGAGTACGTTCAGAGTGCTGCAGTGGAAGCTAGACGTGCTGCAGAGGAAGGGGTGGCGGAGGTGGCTGCAGAGTAAGTTCAGAGTGCTGCAGTGGAATCTCAGAGTGCTGCAGAGGAAGCTCAGAGTGCTTCAGAGGAATCTCAGAGTGCTGCACAGGAATCTCAGTTTCTGCAGTGGAAGCGAAGAGTGCTGCAGAGGAATCTCAGAGTGCTGCAGAGGAATCTCAGAGTGCTGCAGAGGAATCTCAGAGTGCTGCAGAGGAATCTCAGTGTGCTGCATTGGAAGTTGAGAATGTGGCAGAGTAAGTTCAGAGTGCTGCAGTGGAGCAGTACTGCTTCAGATTAAGTTCAGAGTGCTGCACAGGAATCTCAGAGTGCTGCACAGGAATCTCAAAGTGCTGCAGAGGGTTCTCAGAGTGCTGCAGAGGAATCTCAGAATGCTGCATAGGAATCTCAAAGTGCTGCACGGGAATCTCAGAGTGCTGCAGAGGAATCTCAAAGTGCTGCACATGAATTCAGAGTGCTGCAGAGGACGCTCAGATTGCTGCAGAGGAAGCTCTGAGTGCTGCAGTGGAAGCTCATAGTGCTGCAGAGTAAGTTCAGAGTGCTGCAGTGGAAGCTCGGAGTGCTGAAGAGGAATCTCAGAGTGCTCCAGAGGAAGCTCAGAGTGCTGCAGAGGAATCTCAGAGCGTTGCACAGGAATCTCAGAGTGCTGCAGAGGAATCTCAGATTGCTGCAGTGGGAGCTCAGAGTGCTGCAGAGGAATCTCAGAGTGCTGCACAAGAATCTCTGACTGCCGCAGAGGAATCTCAGTGTGCTGCAGAGGAATCTCAGAGTGCTGCAGAGGAAGCTCAGAGTGCTGCAGCGGAATCTCAGAGTGCTGCAGAGGAAACTTAGTGTGCTTCAGTGGAAGTTGAGAATGTGGCAGAATAGGTTCAGAGTGCTGCAATGGATCAGTTCTGCTTCAGAGTAAGTTCAGAGTGCTGCACGGGAATCTCAGTGTACTGCAGAGGAAACTCAAAGTGCTGCATAGGAATCTCAGAGTGCTGCAGAGGAATCTCAGAGTGATGCAGAAGAATCTCTAAGTGCTGCACAGGAATCTCAGAGTGCTGCAGAGGAATCTGAATGCTGCAGTGGAAGCTCCGAGTGCTGCAGAGGACGCTCAGAGTGCTGCAGAGGAAGCTCAGAGTGCTGCACAGGAAACTCAGAGTGCTGCAGAGGAATCTCAGAGTGCTGCAGAGGAATCTGGGTGCTGCAGTGGAAGCTCAGAGTGCTGCAGAGGAAGCACAGAGTTCTGCAGAGGAATCTCAGAGTGCTGAAGTTGAAGATCTGAGTGCTTCAGACTAAGCTCAGAGTGCTGCAGTGGAAGATCAGAGTGCTGCAGAGGAAGCTCAGAGTGCTGTAGTGGAAGTTGAGAATGTGGCAGAATAAGTTCAGAGTGCTGCAGTGGAGTCTCAAGTGCTGCAGAGAATCTCAGATGCTGCACAGGAATCTCAGAGTGCCGCAGAGGGAATCTCAGAGTGCTGCAGAGGAATCTCAGAGTGCTGCAGAGGAATCTCAGAGTGCTGCAGAGGAAATCTCAGATGCTGGCAGTGGATCTCAAAGTGCTGCACAGGAATCTCAGAGTGCTGCAGAGGAATCTCAGACTGCTGCAGAGGAATCTCAGAGTGACGCACAGGAATCTCAGAGTGCTGCAGAGGAAGCTCAGTGTGCTGCAGTGGAATCTCAGAGTGCTGCAGAGGAATCTCAGAGTGCTGCAGTGGAATCTCAGAGCGCTGCACAGGAATCTCAGAGTGCTGCAGAGGAATCTCAGAGCATTGCACAGGGATCTCAGATTGCTGCATACGAAGCTCAGAGTGCTGCAAAGGAAGCTCAGAGTGCTGCAGTGGAAGCTCAGAGTGCTTCAGAGGAAGCTCAGAGTGCTGCACAGGAATCTCAGAGTGCTGCAGAGGAATCTCAGAGTGCTGCACAGGAATCTCAGAGTGCTGCAGAGGAATCTCAGAGTGCTGCAGAGGAATCTCAGAGTGCTGCAGTGGAAGCTCAGAGTGCTGCAGTGGAAGCTCAGAGTGCTGCAGAGGAAGCTTAGAGTGCTGCAGTGGAAGCTCTGAATGCTGCAGAGTAAGTTCAGAGTGCTGCAGAGGAATCTCAGAGTGCTGCAGAGGAATCTCAGAGTGCTGCAGAGGAATCTCAGAGTGCTGCAGAGCAATCTCAGTGCTGCAGTGGGAGCTCAGAGTGCTGCAGAGGAATCTCAGAGTGCTGCAGAGGAATCTCAGAGTGCTGCAGAGGAATCTCAGAGTGCTGCAGAGGAATCTCAGAGTGCTGCAGAGGAATCTCAGATTGCTGCAGTGGGAGCTCAGAGTGCTGCAGAGGAATCTCAGAGTGCTGCAGAGGAATCTCAGAGTGCTGCAGTGGAAGCTCAGAGTGCTGCAGAGGAATCTCAGAGTGCTGCAGAGGAATCTCAGAGTGCTGCAGAGGAATCTCAGAGTGCTGCAGAGGAATCTCAGAGTGCTGCAGTGGAAGCTCAGAGTGCTGCACAGGAATCTCAGAGTGCTGCAGAGGAATCTCAGAGTGCTGCACAGGAATCTCAGAGTGCTGCAGAGGAATCTCAGAGTGCTGCAGAGGAATCTCAGAGTGCTGCAGTGGGAGCTCAGAGTGCTGCAGAGGAATCTCAGAGTGCTGCACAGGAATCTCAGAGTGCTGCAGAGGAATCTCAGAGTGCTGCAGAGGAATCTCAGAGTGCTGCAGAGGAATCTCAGAGTGCTGCAGAGGAATCTCAGAGTGCTGCAGAGGAATCTCAGAGTGCTGCAGAGGAATCTCAGAGTGCTGCAGAGGAAGCTCAGAGTGCTGCAGAGGAATCTCAGAGTGCTGCAGAGGAAGCTCAGAGTGCTGCAGTGGAAGCTCAGAGTGCTGCAGAGGAATCTCAGAGTGCTGCAGAGGAATCTGAGAGCTGCAGTGGAAGCTCAGAGTGCTGCAGAGGAAGCTCAGAGTGCTGCAGTGGAAGCTCAGAGTGCTGCAGAGGAATCTGAGAGTGCTTCAATGGAAGCTCAGAGTGCTGCAGAGGAAGCTCAGAGTGCTGCAGAGGAAGCTCAGAGTGCTGCAGAGGAAGCTCAGAGTGCTGCAGAGGAATCTCAGAGTGGTGCAGAGGAATCTCAGAGTGCTGCACAGGAATCTCAGAGTGCTGCAGAGGAAGCTCAGAGTGCTGCAGAGGAAGCTCAGAGTGCTGCAGAGTAAGTTCAGAGTGCTGCAGTGGAATCTCAGAGTGCTGCAGAGGAATGCCAGAGTGCTGCAGTGGAAGCTCAGAGTGCTGCAGAGGAAGCTCAAAGTGCTGTACAGGAATCTCAGAGTGCTGCAGAGGAATCTCAGAGTGCTGCACAGGAATCTTAGAGCGTTGCAGAGGAATCTCAGAGTGCTGCAGAGGAATCTCAGAGTGCTGCACAGCAATCTCCGATTATGCAGTGGAAGCGAAGAGTGCTGCAGAGGAAGCTCAGAGTGCTGCAGTGGAATCTCAGAGTGCTGCAGTGGAAGCTCAGAATGCTGCAGAGGAATCTCAGAGTGCTGCAGAGGAATCTCAGTGTGCTGCATTGGAAGTTGAGAATGTGGCAGAGTAAGTTCAGAGTGCTGCAGTGGAGCAGTACTGCTTCAGATTAAGTTCAGAGTGCTGCACAGGAATCTCAGAGTGCTGCACAGGAATCTCAAAGTGCTGCAGAGGAATCTCAGAGTGCTGCAGAGTTATCTCAGAATGATGCATAGGAATCTCAAAGTGCTGCACGGGAATCTCAGAGTGCTGCAGAGGAATCTCAAAGTGCTGCACATGAATTCAGAGTGCTGCAGAGGACGCTCAGATTGCTGCAGAGGAAGCTCTGAGTGCTGCAGTGGAAGCTCAGAGTGCTGCAGAGTAAGTTCAGAGTGCTGCAGTGGAAGATCGGAGTGCTGAAGAGGAATCTCAGAGTGCTGCAGAGGAAGCTCAGAGTGCTGCAGAGGAAGTTCAGAGTGCTGCAGAGGAATCTCAGAGTGCTGCAGAGGAATCTCAGAGTGCTGCAGTGGAAGCTCAGAGTGCTGCAGAGGAATCTCAGAGTGCTGCAGAGGAATCTCAGAGTGCTGCAGAGGAAGCTCAGAGTGCTGCAGAGGAATCTCAGAGTGCTGCAGAGGAAGCTCAGAGTGCTGCTGTGCAAGCTCAGAGTGCTGCAGAGGAATCTTAGTGTGCTTCAGTGGAAGTTGAGAATGTGGCAGAATAGGTTCAGAGTGCTGCAATGGATCAGTACTGCTTCAGAGTAAGTTCAGAGTGCTGCACCGGAATCTCAGTGTACTGCAGAGAACTCAAGTGCTGCATAGGAATCTCAGAGTGCTGCAGAGGAATCTCAGTGTGATGCAGAAGAATCTCTAAGTGCTGCACAGGAATCTCAGAGTGCTGCAGAGGAATCTGAAAGTGCTGCAGAGGAATCTCAGAGTGCTGCAGAGGAATCTCAGAGTGCTGCAGAGGAATCTCAGAGTGCTGCAGAGGAATCTCAGAGTGCTGCAGAGGAATCTCAGAGTGCTGCAGAGGAATCTCAGAGTGCTGCAGAGGAAGCTCAGAGTGCTGCAGAGGAATCTCAGAGTGCTGCAGAGGAATCTCAGAGTGCTGCAGAGGAATCTCAGAGTGCTGCAGAGGAATCTCAGAGTGCTGCAGAGGAATCTCAGAGTGCTGCAGAGGAATCTCAGAGTGCTGCAGAGGAATCTCAGAGTGCTGCAGAGGAATCTCAGAGTGCTGCAGAGGAATCTCAGAGTGCTGCAGAGGAATCTCAGAGTGCTGCAGAGGAATCTCAGAGTGCTGCAGAGGAATCTCAGAGTGCTGCAGAGGAATCTCAGAGTGTTGCAGAGGAATCTCAGAGTGCTGCAGAGGAATCTCAGAGTGCTGCAGAGGAATCTCAGAGTGCTGCAGAGGAATCTCAGAGTGCTGCAGAGGAATCTCAGAGTGCTGCAGAGGAATCTCAGAGTGCTGCAGAGGAATCTCAGAGTGCTGCAGAGGAATCTCAGAGTGCTGCAGAGGAATCTCAGAGTGCTGCAGAGGAAGCTCAGAGTGCTGCAGAGGAAGCTCAGAGTGCTGCAGAGGAAGCTCAGAGTGCTGCAGAGGAATCTCAGAGTGCTGCAGAGGAATCTCAGAGTGCTGCAGAGGAATCTCAGAGTGCTGCAGAGGAATCTCAGAGTGCTGCAGAGGAAGCTCAGAGTGCTGCAGAGGAATCTCAGAGTGCTGCAGAGGAAGCTCAGAGTGCTGCAGAGGAATCTCAGAGTGCTGCAGAGGAATCTCAGAGTGCTGCAGAGGAAGCTCAGAGTGCTGCAGAGGAATCTCAGAGTGCTGCAGAGGAATCTCAGAGTGCTGCAGAGGAATCTCAGAGTGCTGCAGAGGAATCTCAGAGTGCTGCAGAGGAATCTCAGAGTGCTGCAGAGGAATCTCAGAGTGCTGCAGAGGAAGCTCAGAGTGCTGCAGAGGAAGCTCAGAGTGCTGCAGATTAAGTTCAGAGTGCTGCAGTGGCAGCTCAGAGTGCTGCAGAGTACGTTCAGAGTGCTGCAGTGGAAGCTCAGCGTGCTGCAGAGGAAGCTCAAAGTGCTGTACAGGAATCTCAGAGTGCTGCAGAGGAATCTCAGAGTGCTGCACAGGAATCTCAGAGCGTTGCAGAGGAATCTCAGAGTGCTGCAGAGGAATCTCAGAGTGCTGCACAGCAATCTCCGATTATGCAGGGGAAGCGAAGAGTGCTGCAGAGGAAGCTCAGAGTGCTGCAGTGGAATCTCAGAGTGCTGCAGTGGAAGCTCAGAATGCTGCAGAGGAATCTCAGAGTGCTGCAGAGGAATCTCAGTGTGCTGCATTGGAAGTTGAGAATGTGGCAGAGTAAGTTCAGAGTGCTGCAGTGGAGCAGTACTGCTTCAGATTAAGTTCAGAGTGCTGCACAGGAATCTCAGAGTGCTGCACAGGAATCTCAAAGTGCTGCAGAGGAATCTCAGAGTGCTGCAGAGGAATCTCAGAATGCTGCATAGGAATCTCAAAGTGCTGCACGGGAATCTCAGAGTGCTGCAGAGGAATCTCAGAGTGCTGCACAGGAATTCAGAGTGCTGCAGAGGAAGCTCAGAGTGCTGCAGAGGAAGCTCAGAGTGCTGCAGTGGAAGCTCAGAGTGCTGCAGAGGAAGTTCAGAGTGCTGCAGTGGAAGCTCGGAGTGCTGCAGAGGAATCTCAGAGTGCTGCAGAGGAAGCTCAGAGTGCTGCAGAGGAATCTCAGAGTGCTGCACAGGAATCTCAGAGTGCTGCAGAGGAATCTCAGAGTGCTGCAGTGGGAGCTCAGAGTGCAGCAGAGGAATCTCAGAGTGCTGCACAAGAATCTTTGACTGCCGCAGAGGAATCTCAGTGTGCTGCAGAGGAATCTCAGAGTGCTGCAGAGGAAGCTCAAAGTGCTGCAGAGGAATCTCAGAGTGCTGCAGAGGAAACTTAGTGTGCTTCAGTGGAAGTTGAGAATGTGGCAGAATAGGTTCAGAGTGCTGCAATGGATCAGTTCTGCTTCAGAGTAAGTTCAGAGTGCTGCACGGGAATCTCAGTGTACTGCAGAGGAAACTCAAAGTGCTGCATAGGAATCTCAGAGTGCTGCAGAGGAATCTCAGAGTGATGCAGAAGAATCTCTAAGTGCTGCACAGGAATCTCAGAGTGCTGCAGAGGAATCTGAATGCTGCAGTGGAAGCTCCGAGTGCTGCAGAGGACGCTCAGAGTGCTGCAGAGGAAGCTCAGAGTGCTGCACAGGAAACTCAGAGTGCTGCAGAGGAATCTCAGAGTGCTGCAGAGGAATCTGGGTGCTGCAGTGGAAGCTCAGAGTGCTGCAGGGGAAGCACAGAGTTCTGCAGAGGAATCTCAGAGTGCTGAAGTTGAAGATCTGAGTGCTTCAGACTAAGCTCAGAGTGCTGCAGTGGAAGATCAGAGTGCTGCAGAGGAACCTCAGAGTGCTGTAGTGGAAGTTGAGAATGTGGCAGAATAAGTTCAGAGTGCTGCAGTGGAGCAGTACTGCTTCAGAGTAAGTTCCGAGGGCTGCACAGGAATCTCAAAGTGCTGCAGAGGAATCTCAGAGTGCTGCAGAGGAATCTCAGAATGCTGCAGAGGAATCTCAAAGTGCTGCACAGGAATCTCAGAGTGCTGCAGAGGAATCTCAAAGTGCTGCACAGGAATCTCAGAGTGCTGCAGAGGAAGCTCAGAGTGCTGCAGAGGAATCTCAGAATGCTGCTGAGGAATCAAAGAGTGCTGCACAGGAATCTCAGAGTACTGCAGAGGAAGCTCAGAGTGCTGCAGAAGAAGCTCAGAGTGCTGCAGAGTAAGTTCAGAGTGCTGCATGGAAGCTCAGAGTGCTGCAGAGTAAGTTCAGAGTGCTGCAGTGGAAGCTCAGCGTGCTGCAGAGGAAGCTCAAAGTGCTGTACAGGAATCTCAGAGTGCTGCAGAGGAATCTCAGAGTGCTGCACAGGAATCTCAGAGTGCTGCAGAGGAATCTCAGAGTGCTGCAGAGGAATCTCAGAGTGCTGCACAGCAATCTCAGACTCTGCAGTGGAAGCGAAGAGTGCTGCAGAGGAAGCTCAGAGTGCTGCAGAGGAATCTCAGAGTGCTGCAGTGGAAGCTCAGAGTGCTGCAGAGGAATCTCAGAGTGCTGCAGAGGAATCTCAGTGTGCTGCATTGGAAGTTGAGAATGTGGCAGAGTAAGTTCAGAGTGCTGCAGTGGAGCAGTACTGCTTCAGAGTAAGTTCAGAGTGCTGAACAGGAATCTCAGAGTGCTGCACAGGAATCTCAAAGTGCTGCAGAGGAATCTCAGAGTGCTGCAGAGGAAGCTCAGAGTGCTGCATAGGAATCTCAAAGTGCTGCACAGGAATTTCAGAGTGCTGCAGAGGAATCTCAGAGTGCTGCAGAGGAATCTCAGAGTGCTGCAGAGGAATCTCAAAGTGCTGCACGGGAATCTCAGAGTGCTGCAGAGGAATCTCAGAGTGGTGCTGAGGAATCACAGAGTGCTGCACAGGAATCTCAGAGTGCTGCAGAGGAAGCTCAGAGTGCTGCAGAGGAAGCTCAGAGTGCTGCAGAGTAAGCTCAAAGTGCTGCAGAGTAATCTCAGAGTGCTGCCGAGGAAGCTCAGAGTCCTGCAGAGGAATCTCAGAGTGCTGCACAGGAATCTCAGAGTGCTGCAGAGAAATCTCAGAGTGCTGCAGTGGAAGCTCAGAGTGCTGCAGTGGAAGCTCAGAGTGCTGTAGAGGAAGCTTAGAGTGCTGCAGTGGAAGCTCAGAGTGCTGCAGAGTAAGTTCACAGTGCTGCAGAGGAATCTCAGAGTGCTGCACAGGAATCTCAGAGTGCTGCAGTGTAATCTCAGAGTGCTGCAGAGCAATCCCAGTGCTGCAATGGGAGATCAGAGTGCGGGACAGGAATCTCAGAGTGCTGCAGAGGAATCTCAGAGCGTTGCACAGGAATCTCAGAGTGCTGCAGAGGAATCTCAGAGTGCTGCAGAGGAATCTCAGATTGCTGCAGAGGGAGCTCAGAGTGCTGCAGAGGAATCTCAGAGTGCTGCAGAGGAATCTCAGAGTGCTGCAGTGGAAGCTCAGAGTGCTGCAGAGGAATCTCAGAGTGCTGCAGAGGAATCTCGGAATGCTGCAGAGGAATCTCAGAGTGCTGCAGAGGAATCTCAGAGTGCTGCATTGGGAGCTCAGAGTGCTGCACAGGAATCTCAGAGTGCTGCAGAGGAATCTCAGAGCGTTGCACAGGAATCTCAGAGTGCTGCAGAGGAATCTCAGAGTGCTGCAGAGGAATCTCAGATTGCTGCAGTGGGAGCTCAGAGTGCTGCAGAAGAATCTCAAAGTGCTGCACAGGAATCTCAGAGTGCTGTAGAGGAATCTCAGAGTGCTGCAGAGGAATCTCAGTGTACTGCAGAGGAATCTCAGAGTGCTGCACAGGAATCTCAGAGTGCTGCAGAGGAATCTCAGAGTGCTGCAGAGGAATCTCAGAGTGCTGCAGAGGAAGCTCAGAGTGCTGCAGAGGAATCTCAGAGTGCTGCAGAGGAAGATCAGAGTGCTGCAGTGGAAGCTCAGAGTGCTGCAGAGGAATCTCAGAGTGCTCCAAAGGAAGATCAGAGTGCTGCAGTGGAAGCTCAGAGTGCTGCAGAGGAATCTCAGAGTGCTGCAGTGGAGGCACAGAGTGCTGCAGAGGAATCTCAGAGTGCTGCAGTGGAAGCTCAGAGTGCTGCAGAGGAAGCTCAGAGTGCTGCAGAGGAATCTCAGAGTGCTGCAGAGGAAGCTCAGAGTCCTGCAGAGGAATCTCAGAGTGCTGCACAGGAATCTCAGAGTGCTGCAGAGGAATCTCAGAGTGCTGCAGAGAAATCTCAGAGTGCTGCAGAGGAAGCTCAGAGTGCTGCAGTGGAAGCTCAGAGTGCTGTAGAGGAAGCTTAGAGTGCTGCAGTGGAATTCAGAGTGCTGCAGTAGAAGCTCGGATTGCTGAAGAGGAATCTCAGAGTGCTGCAGACGAATCTCAGAGTGCTGCAGAGGAATCTCAGAGTGCTGCAGAGGAAGCTCAGAGTGCTGCAGAGGAATCTCAGAGTGCTGCAGAGGAATCTCAGAGTGCTGCAGTGGAAGCTCAGAGTGCTGCAGAGGAAGCTCAGAGTGCTGCAGTGGAAGCTCAGAGTGCTGCAGAGGAAGCTCAGAGTGCTGCAGAGGAATCTCAGAGTGCTGCAGAGGAATCTCAGAGTGCTGCAGAGGAATCTCAGAGTGCTGCAGAGGAAGCTCAGAGTGCTGCAGAGGAATCTCAGAGTGCTGCAGAGGAATCTCAGAGTGCTGCAGTGGAAGCTCAGAGTGCTGCAGAGGAAGTTCAGAGTGCTGCAGAGGAATCTCAGAGTGCTGCAGAGGAAGCTCAGAGTGCTGCAGAGGAATCTCAGAGTGCTGCAGAGGAATCTCAGAGTGCTGCACAGGAATCTCAGAGTGCTGCAGAGGAATCTCAGAGTGCTGCAGAGGAATCTCAGAGTGCTGCAGAGGGAATCTCAGAGTGCTGCAGAGGAATCTCAGAGTGCTGCAGAGGAATCTCAGAGTGCTGCAGAGGAATCTCAGAGTGCTGCAGAGGAATCTCAGAGTGCTGCAGAGGAATCTCAGAGTGCTGCAGAGGAATCTCAGAGTGCTGCAGAGGAAGCTCAGAGTGCTGCAGAGGAATCTCAGAGTGCTGCAGAGGAAGCTCAGAGTGCTGCAGAGGAATCTCAGAGTGCTGCAGAGGAATCTCAGAGTGCTGCAGAGGAATCTCAGAGTGCTGCAGAGGAATCTCAGAGTGCTGCAGAGGAATCTCAGAGTGCTGCACAGGAATCTCAGAGTGCTGCAGAGGAATCTCAGAGTGCTGCAGAGGAATCTCAGAGTGCTGCAGAGGAATCTCAGAGTGCTGCAGAGGAATCTCAGAGTGCTGCAGAGGAATCTCAGAGTGCTGCAGAGGAATCTCAGAGTGCTGCAGTGGAAGCTCAGAGTGCTGCAGAGGAATCTCAGAGTGCTGCAGAGGAAGCTCAGAGTGCTGCAGAGGAATCTCAGAGTGCTGCAGAGGAATCTCAGAGTGCTGCAGAGGCATCTCAGAGGGCTCCAGAGGAAACTCAGAGTGCTGCAGAGGAATCTCAGAGTGCTGCAGAGGAATCTCAGAGTGCTGCAGAGGAATCTCAGAGTGCTGCAGAGGAA
Organism: Carcharodon carcharias; assembly: GCF_017639515.1. Classification (NCBI taxonomy): domain Eukaryota; kingdom Metazoa; phylum Chordata; class Chondrichthyes; order Lamniformes; family Lamnidae; genus Carcharodon; species Carcharodon carcharias. The sequence continues at coordinate 102,637,979 of NC_054483.1, forward strand.
TCTCAGAGTGCTGCAGAGGAATCTCAGAGTGCTGCAGAGGAATCTCAGAGTGCTGCAGAGGAATCTCAGAGTGCTGCAGAGGAATCTCAGAGTGCTGCAGAGGAATCTCAAGAGTGCTGCAGAGGAATCTCAGAGTGCTGCAGAGGAATCTCAGAGTGCTGCAGAGGAATCTCAGAGTGCTGCAGAGGAATCTCAGAGTGCTGCAGAGGAATCTCAGAGTGCTGCAGAGGAAGTTCAGAGTGCTGCAGAGGAAGCTCAGATTGCTGCAGAGGAAGCTCAGAGTGCTGCAGAGGAATCTCAGAGTGCTGCAGAGGAATCTCAGAGTGCTGCAGAGGAATCTCAGAGTGCTGCAGAGGAATCTCAGAGTGCTGCAGAGGAATCTCAGAGTGCTGCAGTGGAAGCTCAGAGTGCTGCAGAGGAATCTCAGAGTGCTGCAGAGGAATCTCAGAGTGCTGCAGAGGAATCTCAGAGTGCTGCAGAGGAATCTCAGAGTGCTGCAGAGGAATCTCAGAGTGCTGCAGAGGAAGCTCAGAGTGCTGCAGAGGAATCTCAGAGTGCTGCAGAGGAATCTCAGAGTGCTGCAGAGGAAGCTCAGAGTGCTGCAGAGGAATCTCAGAGTGCTGCAGAGGAATCTCAGAGTGCTGCAGAGGAATCTCAGAGTGCTGCAGAGGAATCTCAGAGTGCTGCAGAGGAATCTCAGAGTGCTGCAGAGGAATCTCAGAGTGCTGCAGAGGAATCTCAGAGTGCTGCAGAGGAAGCTCAGAGTGCTGCAGAGGAATCTCAGAGTGCTGCCGAGGAAGCTCAGAGTCCTGCAGAGGAATCTCAGAGTGCTGCAGAGGAATCTCAGAGCGCTGCAGAGGAATCTCAGAGTGCTGCAGAGAAATCTCAGAGTGCTGCAGAGGAATCTCAGATTGCTGCAGTGGGAGCTCAGAGTGCTGCAGAAGAATCTCAAAGTGCTGCACAGGAATCTCAGAGTGCTGTAGAGGAATCTCAGAGTGCTGCAGAGGAATCTCAGTGTACTGCAGAGGAATCTCAGAGTGCTGCACAAGAATCTCTGACTGCCGCAGAGGAATCTCAGTGTGCTGCAGAGGAATCTCAGAGTGCTGCAGAGGAAGCTCAGAGTGCTGCAGCGGAATCTCAGAGTGCTGCAGAGGAAACTTATTGTGCTTCAGTGGAAGTTGAGAATGTGGCAGAATAGGTTCAGAGTGCTGCAATGGATCAGTTCTGCTTCAGAGTAAGTTCAGAGTGCTGCACGGGAATCTCAGTGTACTGCAGAGGAATCTCAGAGTGCTGCAGAGGAATCTCAGAGTGCTGCAGAGGAATCTCAGAGTGCTGCAGAGGAATCTCAGAGTGCTGCAGAGGAATCTCAGAGTGCTGCAGAGGAATCTCAGAGTGCTGCAGTGGAAGCTCAGAGTGCTGCAGAGGAAGCTCAGAGTGCTGCAGAGGAAGCTCAGAGTGCTGCAGAGGAAGCTCAGAGTGCTGCAGAGGAATCTCAGAGTGCTGCAGAGGAATCTCAGAGTGCTGCAGAGGAATCTCAGAGTGCTGCAGAGGAATCTCAGAGTGCTGCAGAGGAAGCTCAGAGTGCTGCAGTGGAAGCTCAGAGTGCTGCAGAGGAAGCTTAGAGTGCTGCAGTGGAAGCTCAGAGTGCTGCAGAGGAAGTTCAGAGTGCTGCAGAGGAATCTCAGAGTGCTGCAGAGGAATCTCAGAGTGCTGCAGAGGAATCTCAGAGTGCTGCAGAGGAATCTCAGAGTGCTGCAGTGGAAGCTCAGAGTGCTGCACATGAATCTCAGAGTGCTGCAGAGGAATATCAGAGCGTTGCACAGGAATCTCAGAGTGCTGCAGAGGAATCTCAGAGTGCTGCAGAGGAATCTCAGTGTGCTGCAGAGGAATCTCAGAGTGCTGCAGTGGAAGCTCAGAGTGCTGCAGCGGAATCTCAGAGTGCTGCAGAGGAAACTTAGTGTGCTTCAGTGGAAGTTGAGAATGTGGCAAAATAGGTTCAGAGTGCTGCAATGGATCAGTTCTGCTTCAGAGTAAGTTCAGAGTGCTGCACGGGAATCTCAGTGTACTGCAGAGGAAACTCAAAGCGCTGCAGAGGAATCTCAGAGTGCTGCAGAGTAATCTCAGAGTGATGCAGAAGAATCCCTAAGTGCTGCACAGGAATCTCAGAGTGCTGCAGAGGAATCTGAATGCTGCAGTGGAAGCTCCGAGTGCTGCAGAGGAAGATCAGAGTGCTGCAGAGGAAGCTCAGAGTGCTGCACAGGAAACTCAGAGTGCTGCAGAGGAATCTCAGAGTGCTGCAGAGGAATCTGGGTGCTGCAGTGGAAGCTCAGAGTGCTGCAGAGGAAGCACAGAGTTCTGCAGAGGAATCTCAGAGTGCTGAAGTTGAAGATCAGAGTGCTGCAGAGGAAGCTCAGAGTGCTGCAGTGGAAGATCAGAGTGCTGCAGAGGAAGCTCAGAGTGCTGCAGAGGAATCTCAGTGTGCTGCAGTGGAAGTTGAGAATGTGGCAGAATAAGTTCAGAGTGCTGCAGTGGAGCAGTACTGCTTCAGAGTAAGTTCCGAGTGCTGCACAGGAATCTCAGAATGCTGCAGAGGAATCTCAAAGTGCTGCACAGGAATCTCAGAGTGCTGCAGAGGAATCTCAGAGTGCTGCACAGGAATCTCAGAGTGCTGCAGCGGAATCTCAGAGTGCTGCAGAGGAAGCTCAGAAAGCTGCAGAGGAAGCGCAGAGTGATGCAGTGGAAGCTCAGAGTGCTGCAGTGGAAGCTCAGAGTGCTGCAGAGGAAGCTCAGAGTGCTGCAGAGGAAGTTCAGAGTGCTGCAGAGGAAGCTCAGAGTGCTGCAGAGTAATCTCAGAGTGCTGCAGTGGAAGCTCAGCGTGCTGCAGAGGAAGCTCAAAGTGCTGTACAGGAATCTCAGAGTGCTGCAGAGGAATCTCAGAGTGCTGCACAGGAAGCTCAGAGCGTTGCAGAGGAATCTCAGAGTGCTGCAGAGGAATCTCAGAGTGCTGCACAGGAATCTCAGACTGCTGCAGAGGAAGCTCAGAGTTCTGCAGAGGAATCTCAGAGTGCTGCACAGCAATCTCAGATTCTGCAGTGGAAGCGAAGAGTGCTGCAGAGGAAGCTCAGAGTGCTGCAGTGGAATCTCAGAGTGCTGCAGTGGAAGCTCAGAATGCTGCAGAGGAATCTCAGAGTGCTGCAGAGGAATCTCAGTGTGCTGCATTGGAAGTTGAGAATGTGGCAGAGTAAGTTCAGAGTGCTGCAGTGGAGCAGTACTGCTTCAAATTAAGTTCAGACTTCTGCACAGGAATCTCAGAGTGCTGCACAGGAATCTCAAATGCTGCAGAGGAATCTCAGAGTGCTGCAGAGGAATCTCAGAATGATGCATAGGAATCTCAAAGTGCTGCACAGGAATTTCAGAGTGCTGCAGAGGAATCTCAGAGTGCTGCAGAGGAATCTCAGAGTGCTGCAGAGGAATCTCAAAGTGCTGCACGGGAATCTCAGAGTGCTGCAGAGGAATCTCAAAGTGCTGCACAGGAATTCAGAGTGCCGGAGAGGAAGCTCAGATTGCTGCAGAGGAAGCTCGGAGTGCTGAAGAGGACTCTCAGAGTGCTGCAGAGGAATCTCAGAGTGCTGCAGACGAATCTCAGAGTGCTGCAGAGGAATCTCAGAGTGCTGCAGAGGAAGCTCAGAGTGCTGTAGAGGAATCTCAGAGTGCTGCCGAGGAAGCTCAGAGTCCTGCAGAGGAATCTCAGAGTGCTGCAGAGGAATCTCAGAGTGCTGCAGAGGAATCTCAGAGTGCTGCAGTGGAAGCTCGGAGTGCTGCAGTGGAAGCTCAGAGTGCTGCAGAGTAAGTTCACAGTGCTGCAGAGGAATCTCAGAGTGCTGCACAGCAATCTCAGAGTCCTGCAGAGGAATCTCAGAGTGCTGCAGAGGAATCTCAGAGTGCTGCATTGGGAGCTCAGATTGCTGCAACATGAATCTCAGAGTGCTGCAGAGGAATCTCAGAGCGTTGCACAGGAATCTCAGAGTGCTGCAGAGGAATCTCAGAGTGCTGCAGAGGAAATCAGATTGCTGCAGTGGGAGCTCAGAGTGCTGCAGAGGAATCTCAGTGTGCTGCAGAGGAATCTCAGAGTGCTGCCGTGGAAGCTCAGAGTGCTGCAGCGGAATCTCAGAGTGCTGCAGAGGAAACTTAGTGTGCTTCAGTGGAAGTTGAGAATGTGGCAGAATAGGTTCAGAGTGCTGCAATGGATCAGTTCTGCTTCAGAGTAAGTTCAGAGTGCTGCACGGGAATCTCAGTGTACTGCAGAGGAAACTCAAAGTGCTGCATAGGAATCTCAGAGTGCTGCAGAGGAATCTCAGAGTGATGCAGAAGAATCTCTAAGTGCTGCACAGGAATCTCAGAGTGCTGCAGAGGAATCTGAATGCTGCAGTGGAAGCTCCGAGTGCTGCAGAGGAAGCTCAGAGTGCTGCAGAGGAAGCTCAGAGTGCTGCACAGGAAACCCAGAGTGCTGCAGAGGAATCTCAGAGTGCTGCAGAGGAATCTGGGTGCTGCAGTGGAAGCTCAGAGTGCTGCAGAGGAATCTCAGAGTGCTGAAGTTGAAGATCAGAGTGCTGCAGAGGAAGCTCAGAGTGCTGCAGTGGAAGATCAGAGTGCTGCAGAGGAAGCTCAGAGTGCTGCAGAGGAATCTCAGTGTGCTGCAGTGGAAGTTGAGAATGTGGCAGAATAAGTTCAGAGTGCTGCAGTGGAGCAGTACTGCTTCAGAGTAAGTTCCGAGTGCTGCACAGGAATCTCAGAATGCTGCAGAGGAATCTCAAAGTGCTGCACAGGAATCTCAGAGTGCTGCAGAGGAATCTCAGAGTGCTGCACAGGAATCTCAGAGTGCTGCAGCGGAATCTCAGAGTGCTGCAGAGGAAGCTCAGAAAGCTGCAGAGGAAGCGCAGAGTGATGCAGTGGAAGCTCAGAGTGCTGCAGTGGAAGCTCAGAGTGCTGCAGAGGAAGCTCAGAGTGCTGCAGAGTAAGTTCAGAGTGCTGCAGTGGATGCTCAGAGTTCTGCAGAGTAAGTTCAGAGTGCTGCAGTGGAAGCTCAGCGTGCTGCAGAGGAAGCTCAAAGTGCTGTACAGGAATCTCAGAGTGCTGCAGAGGAATCTCAGAGTGCTGCACAGGAATCTCAGAGCGTTGCAGAGGAATCTCAGAGTGCTGCAGAGGAATCTCAGAGTGCTGCACAGGAATCTCAGACTGCTGCAGAGGAAGCTCACAGTTCTGCTGAGGAATCCCAGAGTGCTGCACAGCAATCTCAGATTCTGCAGTGGAAGCGAAGAGTGCTGCAGAGGAAGCGCAGAGTGCTGCAGTGGAATCTCAGAGTGCTGCAGTGGAAGCTCAGAATGCTGCAGAGGAATCTCAGAGTGCTGCAGAGGAATCTCAGTGTGCTGCATTGGAAGTTGAGAATGTGGCAGAGTAAGTTCAGAGTGCTGCAGTGGAGCAGTACTGCTTCAGATTAAGTTCAGAGTGCTGCACAGGAATCTCAGAGTGCTGCACAGGAATCTCAGAATGCTGCATAGGAATCTCAGAGTGCTGCAGAGGAATCTCAGAGTGCTGCAGAGAATCTCAGAGTGCTGCAGAGGAATCTCAGAGTGCTGCAGAGGAATCTCAAAGTGCTGCACAGGAATTCAGAGTGCTGCAGAGGAAGCTCAGATTGCTGCAGAGGAAGCTCAGAGTGCTGCAGTGGAAGCTCAGAGTGCTGCAGAGTAAGTTCAGAGTGCTGCAGTGGAAGCTCGAGTGCTGCAGAGGAATCTCAGAGTGCTGCAGAGGAATCTCAGAGTGCTGCAGACGAATCTCAGAGTGCTGCACAGGAATCTCAGAGTGCTGCAGAGGAAGTTCAGAGTGCTGCTCAGCAATCTCAGAGCGCTGCAGAGGAATCTCAGAGTGCTGCAGAGGAAGCTCAGAGTGCTGCAGAGGAATCTCAGAGTGCTGCCGAGGAAGCTCAGAGTCCTGCAGAGGAATCTCAGAGTGCTGCAGAGGAATCTCAGAGTGCTGCAGAGGAATCTCAGAGTGCTGCAGAGGAAGCTCAGAGTGCTGCAGAGGAAGCTCAGAGTGCTGCAGAGGAAGCTCAGAGTGCTGCAGAGGAATCTCAGAGTGCTGCAGAGGAATCTCAGAGTGCTGCAGAGGAATCTCAGAGTGCTGCAGAGGAATCTCAGAGTGCTGCAGAGGAATCTCAGAGTGCTGCAGTGGAATCTCAGAGTGCTGCAGAGGAAGCTCAGAGTGCTGCAGAGGAATCTCAGAGTGCTGCAGAGGAATCTCAGAGTGCTGCAGAGGAATCTCAGAGTGCTGCAGTGGAATCTCAGAGTGCTGCAGAGGAATCTCAGAGTGCTGCAGAGGAATCTCAGAGTGCTGCAGAGGAATCTCAGAGTGCTGCAGAGGAATCTCAGAGTGCTGCAGAGGAATCACAGAGTGCTGCAGAGGAATCTCAGAGTGCTGCAGAGGAATCTCAGAGTGCTGCAGAGGAATCTCAGAGTGCTGCAGAGGAATCTCAGAGTGCTGCAGAGGAATCTCAGATTGCTGCAGAGGAAGCTCAGAGTGCTGCAGAGGAATCTCAGAGTGCTGCAGAGGAATCTCAGAGTGCTGCAGAGGAATCTCAGAGTGCTGCAGAGGAATCTCAGAGTGCTGCAGAGGAATCTCAGAGTGCTGCAGAGGAATCTCAGAGTGCTGCAGTGGAAGCTCAGAGTGCTGCAGAGGAATCTCAGAGTGCTGCAGAGGAATCTCAGAGTGCTGCAGTGGAAGTTCAGAATGTGGCAGAATAGGTTCAGAGTGCTGAAATGGATCAGTACTGCTTCAGAATAAGTTCAGAGTGCTGCACAGGAAACTCAGAGTACTGCAGAGGAAACTCAAAGTGCTGCACAGGAATCTCAGAGTGCTGCAGCGGAATCTCAGAGTGCTGCATAGGAATCTCAGAGTGCTGCAGAGGAATCTCAGAGCATTGCACAGGAATCTCAGAGTGCTGCAGAGGAATCTCAGAGTGCTGCAGAGGAATCTCAGATTGCTGCAGTGTGAGCTCAGAGTGCTGCAGAAGAATCTCAAAGTGCTGCACAGGAATCTCAGTGTACTGCAGAGGAATCTCAGAGTGCTGCACCGGAATCTCAGAGTGCCACAGAGGAATCTCAGTGTGCTGCAGAGGAATCTCAGAGTGCTGCAGAGGAATCTGAGTGCTGCAGTGGAAGATCAGAGTGGTGCAGAGGAAGCACAGAGTTCTGCAGAGGAATCTCAGAGTGCTGAGGTTGAAGCTCAGAGTGCTGCAGAGGAATCTCAGAGTGCTGCAGAGGAATCTCAGAGTGCTGCAGAGGAATCTCAGAGTGCTGCAGAGGAATCTCAGAGTGCTGCAGAGGAATCTCAGAGTGCTGCAGAGGAATCTCAGAGTGCTGCAGAGGAATCTCAGAGTGCTGCACAGGAATCTCAGAGTGCTGCAGAGGAAGCTCAGAGTGCTGCAGAGGAAGCTCAGAGTGCTGCAGAGGAAGCTCAGAGTGCTGCAGAGGAATCTCAGAGTGCTGCAGAGGAATCTCAGAGTGCTGCAGTGGAATCTCAGAGTGCTGCAGAGGAATCTCAGAGTGCTGCAGAGGAATCTCAGAGTGCTGCAGAGGAATCTCAGAGTGCTGCAGAGGAAGCTCAGAGTGCTGCAGAGGAATCTCAGAGTGCTGCAGAGGAATCTCAGAGTGCTGCAGTGGAAGCTCAGAGCGCTGCAGAGGAATCTCAGAGTGCTGCAGAGGAATCTCAGAATGCTGCAGAGGAATCTCAGAGTGCTGCACAGGACTCTCAGAGTGCTGCAGAGGAATCTGAGTGCTGCAGTGGAAGCTCAGAGTGCTGCAGAGGAAGCACAGAGTTCTGCAGAGGAATCTCAGAGTGCTGAAGTTGAAGATCAGAGTGCTGCAGAGGAAGCTCAGAGTGCTGCAGTGGAAGATCAGAGTGCTGCAGAGGAAGCTCAGAGTGCTGCAGAGGTATCCCAGTGTGCTGCAGTGGAAGTTGAGATTGTGGCAGAATAAGTTCAGAGTGCTGCAGTGGAGCAGTACTGCTTCAGAGTAAGTTCGAGTGCTGCACAGGAATCTCAGAATGCTGCAGAGGAATCTCAAAGTGCTGCACAGGAATCTCAGAGTGCTGCAGAGGAATCTCAGAGTGCTGCAGAGGAATCTAAGAGTGGTGCTGAGGAATCTCAGAGTGCTGCACAGGAATCTCAGAGTGCTGCAGAGGAAGCTCAGAGTGCTGCAGAGGAAGCTCAGAGTTCTGCAGAGTAAGTTCAGAGTGCTACAGTGGAAGCTCAGAGTGCTGCAGAGTAAGTTCAGAGTGCTGCACTGGAAGCTCAGCGTGCTGCAGAGGAAGCTCAAAGTGCTGCACAGGAATCTCAGAGTGCTGCAGAGGAATCTCAGAGTGCTGCACAGGAATCTCAGAGCGTTGCAGAGGAATCTCAGAGTGCTGCAGAGGAATCTCAGAGTGCTGCACATGAATCTCAGACTGCTGCAGAGGAAGCTCAGAGTTCTGCAGATGAATCCCAGAGTGCTGCACAGCAATCTCAGATTCTGCAGTGGAAGCGAAGAGTGCTGCAGAGGAAGCTCAGAGTGCTGCAGAGGAATCTCAGACTGCTGCAGAGGAAGCTCAGAATGCTGCAGAGGAATCTCAGAGTGCTGCAGAGGAATCTCAGTGTGCTGCATTGGAAGTTGAGAATGTGGCAGAGTAAGTTCAGAGTGCTGCAGTGGAGCAGTATGCTTCAGATTAAGTTCAGAGTGCTGCACAGGAATCTCAGAGTGCTGCAGAGGAATCTCAGAATGCTGCAGAGGAAGCTCAGAGTGCTGCAGAGGAATCTCAGAGTGCTGCACAGCAATCTCAGATTCTGCAGTGGAAGCGAAGAGTACTGCAGAGGAAGCGCAGAGTGCTGTAGTGGAATCTCAGAGTGCTGCAGTGGAAGCTCAGAATGCTGCAGAGGAATCTCAGAGTGCTGCAGAGGAATCTCAGTGTGCTGCATTGGAAGTTGAGAATGTGGCAGAGTAAGTTCAGAGTGCTGCAGTGGAGCAGTACTGCTTCAGATTAAGTTCAGAGTGCTGCACAGGAATCTCAGAGTGCTGCACAGGAATCTCAGAATGATGCATAGGAATCTCAAAGTGCTGCACAGGAATTTCAGAGTGCTGCAGAGGAATCTCAGAGTGCTGCAGAGGAATCTCAGAGTGCTGCAGAGGAATCACAAAGTGCTGCACGGGAATCTCAGAGTGCTGCAGAGGAATCTCAAAGTGCGGCACAGGAATTCAGATTGCCGGAGAGGACGCTCAGATTGCTGCAGAGGAAGCTCTGAGTGCTGCAGTGGAAGCTCAGAGTGCTGCAGAGTAAGTTCAGAGTGCTGCAGTGGAAGCTCGGAGTGCTGAAGAGGACTCTCAGAGTGCTGCAGAGGAATCTCAGAGTGCTGCAGACGAATCTCAGAGTGCTGCACAGGAATCTCAGAGTGCTGCAGAGGAAGTTCAGAGTGCTGCTCAGCAATCTCAGAGCGCTGCAGAGGAATCTCAGAGTGCTGCCGAGGAAGCTCAGAGTGCTGTAGAGGAATCTCAGTGTGCTGCATTGGAAGTTGAGAATGTGGCAGAGTAAGTTCAGAGTGCTGCAGTGGAGCAGTATGCTTCAGATTAAGTTCAGAGTGCTGCACAGGAATCTCAGAGTGCTGCACAGGAATCTCAGACTGCTGCAGAGGAAGCTCAGAGTTCTGCAGAGGAATCCCAGAGTGCTGCACAGCAATCTCAGATTCTGCAGTGGAAGCGAAGAGTGCTGCAGAGGAAGCTCAGAGTGCTGCAGTGGAATCTCAGAGTGCTGCAGTGGAAGCTCAGAATGCTGCAGAGGAATCTCAGAGTGCTGCAGAGGAATCTCAGTGTGCTGCATTGGAAGTTGAGAATGTGGCAGAGTAAGTTCAGAGTGCTGCAGTGGAGCAGTACTGCTTCAGATTAAGTTCAGAGTGCTGCACAGGAATCTCAGAGTGCTGCACAGGAATCTCAAAGTGCTGCAGAGGAATCTCAGAGTGCTGCAGAGGAATCTCAGAATGATGCATAGGAATCTCAAAGTGCTGCACAGGAATTTCAGAGTGCTGCAGAGGAATCTCAGAGTGCTGCAGAGGAATCTCAGAGTGCTGCAGAAGAATCACAAAGTGCTGCACGGGAATCTCAGAGTGCTGCAGAGGAATCTCAAAGTGCGGCACAGGAATTCAGAGTGCCGGAGAGGACGCTCAGTTTGCTGCAGAGGAAGCTCTGAGTGCTGTAGTGGAAGCTCAGAGTGCTGCAGAGTAAGTTCAGAGTGCTGCAGTGGAAGCTCGGAGTGCTGAAGAGGACTCTCAGAGTGCTGCAGAGGAATCTCAGAGTGCTGCAGACGAATCTCAGAGTGCTGCAGACGAATCTCAGAGTGCTGCACAGGAATCTCAGAGTGCTGCAGAGGAAGTTCAGAGCGCTGCAGAGGAATCTCAGAGTGCTGCCGAGGAAGCTCAGAGTGCTGTAGAGGAATCTCAGAGTGCTGCCGAGGAAGCTCAGAGTCCTGCAGAGGAATCTCAGAGTGCTGCAGAGGAATCTCAGAGTGCTGCAGAGGAATCTCAGAGTGCTGCAGAGGAAGCTCGGAGTGCTGCAGTGGAAGCTCAGAGTGCTGTAGAGGAAGCTTAGAGTGCTGCAGTGGAAGCTCAGAGTGCTGCAGATTAAGTTCACAGTGCTGCAGAAGAATCTCAGAGTGCTGCACAGGAATCTCAGAGTGCTGCAGAGGAATCTCAGAGTGCTGCACAGGAATCTCAGAGTGCTGCAGAGGAATCTCAGAGTGCTGCATTGGGAGCTCAGAGTGCTGCACAAGAATCTCAGAGTGCTGCAGAGGAATCTCAGAGCGTTGCACAGGAATCTCAGAGTGCTGCAGAGGAATCTCAGAGTGCTGCAGAGGAATCTCAGAGTGCTGCAGTGGGAGCTCAGAGTGCTGCAGAGGAATCTCAGAGTGCCGCAGAGGAATCTCAGTGTGCTGCATAGGAATCTCAGAGTGCTGCAGAGGAATCTCAGAGTGCTGCAGAGGAATCTCGGAATGCTGCAGAGGAATCTCAGAGTGCTGCAGAGGAATCTCAGAGTGCTGCATTGGGAGCTCAGAGTGCTGCACAGGAATCTCAGAGTGCTGCAGAGGAATCTCAGTGCGTTGCTCAGGAATCTCAGAGTGCTGCAGAGGAATCTCAGAGTGCTGCAGAGGAATCTCAGATTGCTGCAGTGGGAGCTCAGAGTGCTGCAGAAGAATCTCAAAGTGCTGCACAGGAATCTCAGTGTACTGCAGAGGAATCTCAGAGTGCTGCACAGGAATCTCAGAGTGCTGCAGAGGAATCTCAGAGTGCTCCAGAGGAAGATCACAGTGCTGCTGTGGAAGCTCAGAGTGCTGCAGAGGCATCTCAGAGTGCTGCAGAGGAATCTTAGTGTGCTTCAGTGGAAGTTGAGAATGTGGCAGAATAGGTTCAGGGTGCTGAAATGGATCAGTACTGCTTCCGAATAAGTTCAGAGTGCTGCACAGGAAACTCAGAGTACTGCAGAGGAAACTCAAAGTGCTGCACAGGAATCTCAGAGTGCTGCAGCGGAATCTCAGAGCGTTGCACAGGAATCTCAAAGTGCTGCAGAGGAATTTCAGAGCGTTGCACAGGAATCTCAGTGTGCTGCAGAGGAATCTCAGAGTGCTGCAGAGGAATCTCAGATTGCTGCACAGGAATCTCAGAGTGCCGCAGAGGAATCTCAGTGTGCTGCAGAGGAATCTCAGAGTGCTGCAGAGGAATCTGAGAGCTGCAGTGGAAGATCAGAGTTGTGCAGAGGAAGCACAGAGTTCTGCAGAGGAATCTCAGAGTGCTGAGGTTGAAGCTCAGAGTGCTGCAGAGGAATCTCAGAGTGCTGCAGAGGAATTTCAGTGTGCTGCTGTGTAAGTTGAGAATGTGGCAGAATAAGTTCAGAGTGCTGCAGTGGAGCAGTACTGCTTCAGAGTCAGTTCAGAGTGCTGCACAGGAATCTCAGTGTACTGCAGCGGAATCTCAAAGTGCTGCAGAGGAATCTCAGTGTGCTGCAGTGGAAGTTGAGAATGTGGCAGAATAAGTTCACAGTGCTGCAGTGGAGCAGTACTGCTTCAGAGTAAGTTCCGAGTGCTGCAGAGGAATCTCAAAGTGCTGCAGAGGAATCTCAGAGTGATGCAGAGGAATCTCAGAATGCTGTAGAGGAATCTCAAAGTGCTGCACAGGAATCTCAGAGTGGTGCAGAGGAATCTCAGAGTGCTGCACAGGAATCTCAGAGTGCTGCAGAGGAATCTCAGAATGCGGCAGAGGAATCTCAAAGTGCTGCACAGGAATCTCAGAGTGCTGCAGAGGAATCTCAGAGTGCTGCAGAGGAATCTCAGAGTGGTGCAGAGGAATCTCAGAGTGCTGCACAGGAATCTCAGAGTGCTGCAGAGGAAGCTCAGAGTGCTGCAGAGGAATCCCAGAGTGCTGCACAGCAATCTCAGATTCTGCAGTGGAAGCGAAGAGTGCTGCAGAGGAAGCTCAGAGTGCTGCAGTGGAATCTCAGAGTGCTGCAGTGGAAGCTCAGAATGCTGCAGAGGAATCTCAGAGTGCTGCAGAGGAATCTTAGTGTGCTTCAGTGGAAGTTGAGAATGTGGCAGAATAGGTTCAGAGTGCTGAAATGGATCAGTACTGCTTCAGAATAAGTTCAGAGTGCTGCACAGGAAACTCAGAGTACTGCAGAGGAAACTCAAAGTGCTGCACAGGAATCTCAGAGTGCTGCAGCGGAATCTCAGAGTGCTGCATAGGAATCTCAGAGTGCTGCAGAGGAATCTCAGAGCATTGCACAGGAATCTCAGAGTGCTGCAGAGGAATCTCAGAGTGCTGCAGAGGAATCTCAGATTGCTGCAGTGTGAGCTCAGAGTGCTGCAGAAGAATCTCAAAGTGCTGCACAGGAATCTCAGTGTACTGCAGAGGAATCTCAGAGTGCTGCACCAGAATCTCAGAGTGCCACAGAGGAATCTCAGTGTGCTGCAGAGGAATCTCAGAGTGCTGCAGAGGAATCTGAGTGCTGCAGTGGAAGATCAGAGTGGTGCAGAGGAAGCACAGAGTTCTGCAGAGGAATCTCAGAGTGCTGAGGTTGAAGCTCAGAGTGCTGCAGAGGAATCTCAGAGTGCTGCAGAGGAATTTCAGTGTGCTGCTGTGTAAGTTGAGAATGTGGCAGAATAAGTTCAGAGTGCTGCAGTGGAGCAGTACTGCTTCAGAGTCAGTTCAGAGTGCTGCACAGGAATCTCAGTGTACTGCAGCGGAATCTCAAAGTGCTGCAGAGGAATCTCAGTGTGCTGCAGTGGAAGTTGAGAATGTGGCAGAATAAGTTCAGAGTGCTGCAGTGGAGCAGTACTGCTTCAGAGTAAGTTCCGAGTGCTGCAGAGGAATCTCAAAGTGCTGCAGAGGAATCTCAGAGTGCTGCAGAGGAATCTCAGAATGCTGCACAGGAATCTTAGAGTTCTGCAGAGGAAGCTCAGAGTGCTGCACAGGAATCTCAGAGTGCTGCAGAGGAATCTGAATGCTGCAGTGGAAGCTCCGAGTGCTGCAGAGGAATCTCAGAGTGCTGCAGAGGAAGCTCAGAGTGCTGCACAGGAAACTCAGAGTGCGCAGAGGACTCTCAGAGTGCTGCAGAGGAATCTGGGTGCTGCAGTGGAAGCTCAGAGTGCTGCAGAGGAAGCACAGAGTTCTGCAGAGGAATCTCAGAGTGCTGAAGTTGAAGATCAGAGTGCTGCAGAGGAAGCTCAGACTGCTGCAGTGGAAGATCAGAGTGCTGCAGAGGAAGCTCAGAGTGCTGCAGAGGTATCCCAGTGTGCTGCAGTGGAAGTTGAGATTGTGGCAGAATAAGTTCAGAGTGCTGCAGTGGAGCAGTACTGCTTCAGAGTAAGTTCCGAGTGCTGCACAGGAATCTCAGAATGCTGCAGAGGAATCTCAAAGTGCTGCACAGGAATCTCAGAGTGCTGCAGAGGAATCTCAGAGTGCTGCAGAGGAATCTAAGAGTGGTGCTGAGGAATCTCAGAGTGCTGCACAGGAATCTCAGAGTGCTGCAGAGGAAGCTCAGAGTGCTGCAGAGGAAGCTCAGAGTTCTGCAGAGTAAGTGCAGAGTGCTGCAGTGGAAGCTCAGAGTGCTGCAGAGTAAGTTCAGAGTGCTGCAGTGGAAGCTCAGCGTGCTGCAGAGGAAGCTCAAAGTGCTGTACAGGAATCTCAGTGTGCTGCAGAGGAATCTCAGAGTGCTGCACAGGAATCTCAGAGCGTTGCAGAGGAATCTCAGAGTGCTGCAGAGGAATCTCAGAGTGCTGCACATGAATCTCAGACTGCTGCAGAGGAAGCTCAGAGTTCTGCAGATGAATCCCAGAGTGCTGCACAGCAATCTCAGATTCTGCAGTGGAAGCGAAGAGTGCTGCAGAGGAAGCTCAGAGTGCTGCAGTGGAATCTCAGAGTGCTGCAGTGGAAGCTCAGAATGCTGCAGAGGAATCTCAGAGTGCTGCAGAGGAATCTCAGTGTGCTGCATTGGAAGTTGAGAATGTGGCAGAGTAAGTTCAGAGTGCTGCAGTGGAGCAGTATGCTTCAGATTAAGTTCAGAGTGCTGCACAGGAATCTCAGAGTGCTGCACAGGAATCTCAGACTGCTGCAGAGGAAGCTCAGAGTTCTGCAGAGGAATCCCAGAGTGCTGCACAGCAATCTCAGATTCTGCAGTGGAAGCGAAGAGTTCTGCAGAGGAAGCTCAGAGTGCTGCAGTGGAATCTCAGAGTGCTGCAGTGGAAGCTCAGAATGCTGCAGAGGAATCTCAGAGTGCTGCAGAGGAATCTCAGTGTGCTGCATTGGAAGTTGAGAATGTGGCAGAGTAAGTTCAGAGTGCTGCAGTGGAGCAGTACTGCTTCAGATTAAGTTCAGAGTGCTGCACAGGAATCTCAGAGTGCTGCACAGGAATCTCAAAGTGCTGCAGAGGAATCTCAGAGTGCTGCAGAGGAATCTCAGAATGCTGCATAGGAATCTCAAAGTGCTGCACAGGAATTTCAGAGTGCTGCAGAGGAATCTCAGAGTGCTGCAGAGGAATCTCAGAGTGCTGCAGAAGAATCACAAAGTGCTGCACGGGAATCTCAGAGTGCTGCAGAGGAATCTCAAAGTGCGGCACAGGAATTCAGAGTGCCGGAGAGGACGCTCAGTTTGCTGCAGAGGAAGCTCTGAGTGCTGTAGTGGAAGCTCAGAGTGCTGCAGAGTAAGTTCAGAGTGCTGCAGTGGAAGCTCGGAGTGCTGAAGAGGACTCTCAGAGTGCTGCAGAGGAATCTCAGAGTGCTGCAGACGAATCTCAGAGTGCTGCACAGGAATCTCAGAGTGCTGCAGAGGAAGTTCAGAGTGCTGCTCAGCAATCTCAGAGCGCTGCAGAGGAATCTCAGAGTGCTGCCGAGGAAGCTCAGAATGCTGTAGAGGAATCTCAGTGTGCTGCATTGGAAGTTGAGAATGTGGCAGAGTAAGTTCAGAGTGCTGCAGTGGAGCAGTATGCTTCAGATTAACTTCAGAGTGCTGCACAGGAATCTCAGAGTGCTGCACAGGAATCTCAGACTGCTGCAGAGGAAGCTCAGAGTTCTGCAGAGGAATCCCAGAGTGCTGCACAGCAATCTCAGATTCTGCAGTGGAAGCGAAGAGTTCTGCAGAGGAAGCTCAGAGTGCTGCAGTGGAATCTCAGAGTGCTGCAGTGGAAGCTCAGAATGCTGCAGAGGAATCTCAGAGTGCTGCAGAGGAATCTCAGTGTGCTGCATTGGAAGTTGAGAATGTGGCAGAGTAAGTTCAGAGTGCTGCAGTGGAGCAGTACTGCTTCAGATTAAGTTCAGAGTGCTGCACAGGAATCTCAGAGTGCTGCACAGGAATCTCAAAGTGCTGCAGAGGAATCTCAGAGTGCTGCAGAGGAATCTCAGAATGATGCATAGGAATCTCAAAGTGCTGCACAGGAATTTCAGAGTGCTGCAGAGGAATCTCAGAGTGCTGCAGAGGAATCTCAGAGTGCTGCAGAAGAATCACAAAGTGCTGCACGGGAATCTCAGAGTGCTGCAGAGGAATCTCAAAGTGCGGCACAGGAATTCAGAGTGCCGGAGAGGACGCTCAGTTTGCTGCAGAGGAAGCTCTGAGTGCTGTAGTGGAAGCTCAGAGTGCTGCAGAGTAAGTTCAGAGTGCTGCAGTGGAAGCTCGGAGTGCTGAAGAGGACTCTCAGAGTGCTGCAGAGGAATCTCAGAGTGCTGCAGACGAATCTCAGAGTGCTGCAGACGAATCTCAGAGTGCTGCACAGGAATCTCAGAGTGCTGCAGAGGAAGTTCAGAGCGCTGCAGAGGAATCTCAGAGTGCTGCCGAGGAAGCTCAGAGTGCTGTAGAGGAATCTCAGAGTGCTGCCGAGGAAGCTCAGAGTCCTGCAGAGGAATCTCAGAGTGCTGCAGAGGAATCTCAGAGTGCTGCAGAGGAATCTCAGAGTGCTGCAGAGGAAGCTCGGAGTGCTGCAGTGGAAGCTCAGAGTGCTGTAGAGGAAGCTTAGAGTGCTGCAGTGGAAGCTCAGAGTGCTGCAGATTAAGTTCACAGTGCTGCAGAAGAATCTCAGAGTGCTGCAGAGGAATCTCAGAGTGCTGCACAGGAATCTCAGAGTGCTGCAGAGGAATCTCAGAGTGCTGCATTGGGAGCTCAGAGTGCTGCAGAGGAAACTCAGAGCGTTGCACAGGAATCTCAGAGTGCTGCAGAGGAATCTCAGAGTGCTGCAGAGGAATCTCAGAGTGCTGCAGTGGGAGCTCAGAGTGCTGCAGAGGAATCTCAGAGTGCCGCAGAGGAATCTCAGTGTGCTGCATAGGAATCTCAGAGTGCTGCAGAGGAATCTCGGAATGCTGCAGAGGAATCTCAGAGTGCTGCAGAGGAATCTCAGAGTGCTGCAGAGGAATCTCAGAGTGCTGCATTGGGAGCTCAGAGTGCTGCACAGGAATCTCAGAGTGCTGCAGAGGAATCTCAGTGCGTTGCTCAGGAATCTCAGAGTGCTGCAGAGGAATCTCAGAGTGCTGCAGAGGAATCTCAGATTGCTGCAGTGGGAGCTCAGAGTGCTGCAGAAGAATCTCAAAGTGCTGCACAGGAATCTCAGTGTACTGCAGAGGAATCTCAGAGTGCTGCACAGGAATCTCAGAGTGCTGCAGAGGAATCTCAGAGTGCTCCAGAGGAAGATCACAGTGCTGCTGTGGAAGCTCAGAGTGCTGCAGCGGAATCTCAGAGTGCTGCAGAGGAATCTTAGTGTGCTTCAGTGGAAGTTGAGAATGTGGCAGAATAGGTTCAGAGTGCTGAAATGGATCAGTACTGCTTCCGAATAAGTTCAGAGTGCTGCACAGGAAACTCAGAGTACTGCAGAGGAAACTCAAAGTGCTGCACAGGAATCTCAGAGTGCTGCAGCGGAATCTCAGAGCGTTGCACAGGAATCTCAAAGTGCTGCAGAGGAATTTCAGAGCGTTGCACAGGAATCTCAGTGTGCTGCAGAGGAATCTCAGAGTGCTGCAGAGGAATCTCAGATTGCTGCACAGGAATCTCAGAGTGCCGCAGAGGAATCTCAGTGTGCTGCAGAGGAATCTCAGAGTGCTGCAGAGGAATCTGAGAGCTGCAGTGGAAGATCAGAGTTGTGCAGAGGAAGCACAGAGTTCTGCAGAGGAATCTCAGAGTGCTGAGGTTGAAGCTCAGAGTGCTGCAGAGGAATCTCAGAGTGCTGCAGAGGAATTTCAGTGTGCTGCTGTGTAAGTTGAGAATGTGGCAGAATAATTTCAGAGTGCTGCAGTGGAGCAGTACTGCTTCAGAGTCAGTTCAGAGTGCTGCACAGGAATCTCAGTGTACTGCAGCGGAATCTCAAAGTGCTGCAGAGGAATCTCAGTGTGCTGCAGTGGAAGTTGAGAATGTGGCAGAATAAGTTCACAGTGCTGCAGTGGAGCAGTACTGCTTCAGAGTAAGTTCCGAGTGCTGCAGAGGAATCTCAAAGTGCTGCAGAGGAATCTCAGAGTGATGCAGAGGAATCTCAGAATGCTGTAGAGGAATCTCAAAGTGCTGCACAGGAATCTCAGAGTGGTGCAGAGGAATCTCAGAGTGCTGCACAGGAATCTTAGAGTGCTGCAGAGGAATCTCAGAATGCGGCAGAGGAATCTCAAAGTGCTGCACAGGAATCTCAGAGTGCTGCAGAGGAATCTCAGAGTGCTGCAGAGGAATCTCAGAGTGGTGCAGAGGAATCTCAGAGTGCTGCACAGGAATCTCAGAGTGCTGCAGAGGAAGCTCAGAGTGCTGCAGAGGAATCCCAGAGTGCTGCACAGCAATCTCAGATTCTGCAGTGGAAGCGAAGAGTGCTGCAGAGGAAGCTCAGAGTGCTGCAGTGGAATCTCAGAGTGCTGCAGTGGAAGCTCAGAATGCTGCAGAGGAATCTCAGAGTGCTGCAGAGGAATCTAAGTGTGCTGCATTGGAAGTTGAGAATGTGGCAGAGTAAGTTCAGAGTGCTGCAGTGGAGCAGTACTGCTTCAGATTAAGTTCAGAGTGCTGCACAGGAATCTCAGAGTGCTGCACAGGAATCTCAAAGTGCTGCAGAGGAATCTCAGAGTGCTGCAGAGGAATCTGAGAATGATGCATAGGAATCTCAAAGTGCTGCACAGGAATTTCAGAGTGCTGCAGAGGAATCTCAGAGTGCTGCAGAGGAATCTCAGAGTGCTGCAGAGGAATCACAAAGTGCTGCACGGGAATCTCAGAGTGCTGCAGAGGAATCTCAAAGTGCTGCACAGGAATTCAGAGTGCCGGAGAGGAAGCTCAGATTGCTGCAGAGGAAGCTCTGAGTGCTGCAGTGGAAGCTCAGAGTCCTGCAGAGTAAGTTCAGAGTGCTGCAGTGGAAGCTCGGAGTGCTGAAGAGGACTCTCAGAGTGCTGCAGAGGAATCTCAGAGTGCTGCAGACGAATCTCAGAGTGCTGCACAGGAATCTCAGAGTGCTGCAGAGGAAGTTCAGAGTGCTGCTCAGCAATCTCAGAGCGCTGCAGAGGAATCTCAGAGTGCTGCAGAGGAAGCTCAGAGTGCTGTAGAGGAATCTCAGAGTGCTGCCGAGGAAGCTCAGAGTCCTGCAGAGGAATCTCAGAGTGCTGCAGAGGAATCTCAGAGTGCTGCAGAGGAATCTCAGAGTGCTGCAGAGGAATCTCAGAGTGCTGCAGAGGAATCTCAGAGTGCTGCAGTGGAATCTCAGAGTGCTGCAGAGGAATCTCGGAATGCTGCAGAGGAATCTCAGAGTGCTGCAGTGGAAGCTCAGATTGCTGCAGTGGGAGCTCCGAGTGCTGCACAGGAATCTCAGAGTGTTGCACAGGAATCTCAGAGTGCTGCAGAGGAATCTCAGAGTGCTGCAGAGGAATCTCAGAGTGCTGCAGAGGAATCTCAGAGTGCTGCAGTGGGAGCTCTGAGTGCTGCACAGGAATCTCAGAGTGCTGCAGAGGAATCTCAGAGCGTTGCAGAGGAAGCTCAGAGTGCTGTAGAGGAATCTCAGAGTGCTGCAGAGGAATCTCAGAGTGCTGCAGTGGGAGCTCTGAGTGCTGCACAGGAATCTCTGAGTGCTGCAGAGGAATCTCAGAGCGTTGCAGAGGAAGCTCAGAGTGCTGTAGAGGAATCTCAGAGTGCTGCCGAGGAAGTTCAGAGTGCTGCTCAGCAATCTCAGAGCGCTGCAGAGGAATCTCAGAGTGCTGCAGAGGAAGCTCAGAGTGCTGTAGAGGAATCTCAGAGTGCTGCCGAGGAAGCTCAGAGTCCTGCAGAGGAATCTCAGAGTGCTGCAGAGGAATCTCAGAGTGCTGCAGAGGAATCTCAGAGTGCTGCAGAGGAAGCTCGGAGTGCTGCATTGGGAGCTCAGAGTACTGCAGAGGAATCTCAGAGTGCTGCAGAGGAATCTCAGAGTGCTGCAGAGGAATCTCAGAGTGCTGCAGAGGAATCTCAGAGTGCTGCAGTGGAAGCTCAGAGTGCTGCAGAGGAATCTCGGAATGCTGCAGAGGAATCTCAGAGTGCTGCAGAGGAATCTCAGAGTGCC
This sequence comes from Carcharodon carcharias, assembly GCF_017639515.1. NCBI lineage: Eukaryota > Metazoa > Chordata > Chondrichthyes > Lamniformes > Lamnidae > Carcharodon > Carcharodon carcharias. Next base: position 102,658,069 of record NC_054483.1, read on the forward strand.
GCAGAGGAATCTCCGTGTGCTGCAGAGGAATCTCAGAGTGCTGCAGAGGAATCTGAGTGCTGCAGTGGAAGATCAGAGTGGTGCAGAGGAAGCACAGAGTTCTGCAGAGGAATCTCAGAGTGCTGAGGTTGAAGCTCAGAGTGCTGCAGAGGAATCTCATAGTGCTGCAGAGGAATTTCAGTGTGCTGCTGTGTAAGTTGAGAATGTGGCAGAATAAGTTCAGAGTGCTGCAGTGGAGCAGTACTGCTTCAGAGTCAGTTCAGAGTACTGCACAGGAATCTCAGTGTACTGCAGCGGAATTTCAAAGTGCTGCAGAGGAATCTCAGTGTGCTGCAGTGGAAGTTGAGAATGTGGCAGAATAAGTTCACAGTGCTGCAGTGGAGCAGTACTGCTTCAGAGTAAGTTCAGAGTGCTGCAGAGGAATCTCAAAGTGCTGCAGAGGAATCTCAGAGTGCTGCAGAGGAATCTCAGAATGCTGCACAGGAATCTCAGATTCTGCACTGGAAGCGAAGAGTGCTGCAGAGGAAGCGAAGAGTACTGCAGTGGAAGCTCAGAATGCTGCAGAGGAATCTCAGAGTGCTGCAGATGTATCTCAGTGTGCTGCATTGGAAGTTGAGAATGTGGCAGAGCAAGTTCAGAGTGCTGCAGTGGAGCAGTACTGCTTCAGATTAAGTTCAGAGTGCTGCACAGGAATCTCAGGGTGCTGCACAGGAATCTCAAATTGCTGCAGAGGAATCTCAGAGTGCTGCAGAGGAATCTCAGAATGCTGCATAGGAATCTCAGATTGCTGCAGTGGGAGCTCAGAGTGCTGCAGAGGAATCTCAGAGTGCTGCAGAGGAATCTCAGAGTGCTGCAGTGGAAGCTCAGAGTGCTGCAGAGGAATCTCAGTGTGCTGCAGTGGAAGTTGAGAATGTGGCAGAATAAGTTCACAGTGCTGCAGTGGAGCAGTACTGCTTCAGAGTAAGTTCCAAGTGCTGCACAGGAATCTCAGAGTGCTGCAGAGGAATCTCAGAGTGCTGCAGAGGAATCTCAGATTGCTGCAGTGGGAGCTCAGAGTGCTGCAGAGGAATCTTTGAGTGCTGCATTGGGAGCTCTGAGTGCTGCACAGGAATCTCAGAGTGCTGCAGAGGAATCTCAGAGCGTTGCACAGGAATCTCAGAGTGCTGCAGAGGAATCTCAGAGTGCTGCAGAGGAATCTCAGAGTGCCGCAGAGGAATCTCCGTGTGCTGCAGAGGAATCTCAGAGTGCTGCAGAGGAATCTGAGTGCTGCAGTGGAAGA